>NC_056749.1:474431771-474531771 GCF_019279795.1 Protopterus annectens | reverse complement strand
AAAGCCATGGTTCGCAGAGAGCTTACAAAGCATCAAAGGGATCTCATTGTTAAAAAGTATCAGTCAGGAGAAGGGTACAAAACAATTTCCACAGCATTGGATATACCATGGAGCACAGTGAAGACAGTCATCAAAAAGTGGAGAAAATATGGGACAACAGTGACGTTGCATAGAACTTGATGTCCCTCCAAAATTGATGAAAAGACAAGACAAAAACTGGTCAGGGAGGCTGCCAAGAGACCTACAGCAACACTGAAGGAGCTGCAGGAATTTCTGGCAAGTACTGGTTGTGTACTACATGTGACAACAATCTCCTGTATTCTCCAAATGTCTAGACTATGGGGTAGGGTTGCAAGATGGAAGCCTTTTCTTACACAGAAAAACATTCAGGCCCGGCTACAATTTGCAAAACAATACATCAGGTCTCCCAAAAGCATGTGGGCAAATGTGTTGTGGTGTGATGAGACCAAGGTTGAACTTTTTGGCCACAATTCCAAAAGGTACGTTTGGCTCAAAAACAACACTTTGCATCACCAAATGAACACCATCCCCACGGTGAAGCATGATGGTGGCAGTATCATGCTTTGGGGTTGCTTTTCTTCAGCTAGAACTGGGGCTTTAGTCAAGGTGGAGGGAATTAGGAACAGTTTCAAATACCAGTCACTTTTGGCCCAAAACCTTCAGGCATCTACTAGAAAGCTGAAGATGATGAGGAATTTCACCTTTCAACACAACAATGACCCCAAGCATACATCCAAATCAACAAAAAAATGGCTTTACCAGAAGAAAATTAAAGTTTTGAAATGGCCCAGCCAGAGCCCAGACCCTAAATCCAATAGAAAATATGTGGGGTGACTGTGCACAAGAGATGCCCTCGCAGTCTGACAGGTTTGGAGCGCTTTTGCAAGGAAGAGTATGCAAATATTACCAAGTCAAGATGTGCCTTACTGATAGACTCCTCCCCAAGAAGACTGAATGCTGTAATTAAATCAAAAGGTGCTTCAACAAAGTATTAGTTTAAGGGTGTGCAGACTTATGCAACCAGCTATATTGTATGTTTTTTTATTTTTTATGTTTTTCCCCTAACAGATTTGTTTGTTTTTCAATTGAATTGTACAGGTTCTAGGTCACATTAAAGGTGGGAAAAGTTTTGAAATGATTTATTGTGATCTCATTTTTTATATCACAAAAACCTGGCATTTTAACATGGGTGTGTAAACTTTTTATATCCACTGTATATGTACATGCATATCTATATATATATATATATATATATATATATATGGAAGCACTTTACATAATCGAAATACTGAAATCTCGAATGTCATACGGTCGAGACCATATGATCGATATTTCAGTATATCGAATATGTAAAGTTTTAAAAAAATAACACTTTACTTACCTTAAAATGTTACATGCACACAGAGGCAAGGCTTCTTGTACGCTCTGTGTGTATGTAATGTTGTTATCTTTTTTGTGGTGTTGACAGGAAGTGGGAAATCTCCCGTTTTGCGCTTCATACAGCGCAATATGGGAGATTCCCTTTTTCCCCACTGTAGCGATCTCGGAGTTGGTATATTTAAGTAGGGGTGGGGCACAGCCCCTACATGGGTGCAGGGGTAATGTTTGACTTTTTTGTTTATGTTTCATTTAGAAGTTCGAGCCCAAAACTCGATCTTTTGGTCTCGACCATATGAGGTTGATTTTGGGGTCGATCTTCTAAAGTGAATCCATATATCTATATATATATATATCTACACACATATATATATACATACATATGTCTGTGTGTGTGTGCGTGTGTGTGTCTGTGTGTGTATATATATATATATATATATATATATATATATATATATATATATGTATATATATATATATATATATATATATATATATATATATATATATATATATAGTTTTAGTTAAAATTATCTTGTAAAAGCAAAAGTAAATAAAGACTGAAGGTGAAAGGAATAATCACCAAGTCCAATTTGTTGTTGGACCAAGGAGGGTGTACTTGTAAATTGTCACAGCAGATGTTTTGGCTAGTAAGTGACTCATTTCTGCACAGCTCAGAAATGTGCTTTGTGCTTCTTTAGCAGAATTCATGGAGTTCATGCATCAGCATGTTGTGAAATGTTTAGGAGCATATCTATTCACTGTTTTATAACCTGTTATAAGTAGCATATCCCATTTACAGCTTCTCCTTCCAGCAAAATGTTTTTTTTTTTTTCGTAGTACAACCTGTGACAAAGGGAGATACCGCCAGCCCAGCTATCTGGAATATTGTAAATATTTATATGTCATTTGTGAATATCAGCATGATGTGTATAAAATGCATGTGTTACAAATTTATTAGAAGTGTATGTGATGTGTATATCAAACTGCTCGAAGTTATTTGCAAAATTTGAAATATAACCACAGTGTACCCTACTGGAAAACAACAGAAATGTACATGCACTATTGTAACTGTTTAAATGTATATACTTTAACAGTGGAAACTAGAGTCAGGTGGTTAACTTCAGTCCAGCAAAACTTCAGAAAATAGCTGAAATTAAAGTACTTTATGGCTATGTAATAAAAGATGATAACTTTCAGTTTCCATCCAGCAAGGAGACACAATGTCTGTACTAGGGTGTTTTCTGTATTGTCTTTAAAGTGAAATAATTAATAGTTTTGAAATGTGAAGGAATGTGATTGTATTATGACTTCCCCCATCTGCCAAAGATTTGAGGTCTGAGGTCTCTGTATTTTCACAGGTAGATGGTAAATACTGCTAGCTTCCAGCAGTGGGGTTTCACCTGGGATAGAGTTAGATGATAAGAAATTATGTCATTCTGCAAGCTATCCCAGCAGTAATATTTGAGATATTAATTTGAGAGGTCTCTGTGTGAGACACAGCATTCTGAATTCTGTCTTGGACCTGACAACAGGAACCATTCACCATGCATCTGCCTTACTCTAATGAAGTACGTTACTAGGGACCAGTATAATTTTCTTAGATGTAGTAAGGAATATAGCAAAGCTTAGTTAGATATTTTTCTTTATTTATTGGAGACTGTCTTGTAATGTTGTTTGAAATATTTCCTGTGATTTTGAACTCTGTCACTGTAAATATATAGATGTAATGGGATCCTATCTCGCCTACATTCATGACATATGGGTTCGGAGCCGATCCATCGGCTCCGACTCGGCAACTAATACACTAGCACGAAGTCTCTCATTGGCTGGGCTACTCCCTATCCCAGGATGCACTACACTTGCTTCCCCAGATCTCGTTTGCCGCTTTACAAGCTGGACGTGGTCTCGACTTGGCTGGAGCTAAGTGGTTTCTTTTTACCTTTTACTGGTCTTTGACCTTAAGGTTTTCTTCTGAATTTGATAATAAACAGCTGTTTTAACAGCTATTCTCTGTATTTTGTGTGATTGATAACTTTTGGGAGTGAAGTGATTACTGATATTTCTTTTTCGTTGTCGGGCAAGGCCCGTTTAAGTTAGAGGGCCTTTGCCCTACCTTTGAAAGTCTGTATTATTATTTTTTCTCCGGGCAAAGCCCGTTTAAGTTAGAGGGCCTTTGCCCGTTGTTGTTGTTGTTGTGCGTGCTTACTGTGTTTCTCTTGTGAGGTAAATCTCCCTCTCAAGAGCTCGTGACTTGTTTCTCTCGCGCTCTACAGTTGGCGCTAACTTTTTGAATTAGACATTGTTTTCTATTATACAATATGTCCAAAGAACAAAAGTCAGGATTTAAAAAATGCACTCGGTGCAATTACAAGATGTCTATTACAGACAGTCATTCGATTTGCGTGTATTGTTTAGGGCCAAAACATCTGCAGGAGACATGTAGTGTATGTCATGCCTTCTCCGCTAGGGTTCTTCAAGAACGCAAAAATAAACTCATCTTGAAGGGTCTTATTAAGCCCTCTTTCGAGGAAGCTTTGGATCCTCCTATTACTTCCAAAAAGAAAAGATCGTCGGCTCCGACAAGTCCGTCGGAGCCGACTTCTAAAAAGACAAAATTGACCTCTTCTTCCTCGGCTCCACTGACTTCGGGGCCGAGGGTCGAAGGGTCTGCCTCGATACCTCTTACTTGGCTCCATTGCCGGAGCCGCAAGTGGGAGTATCGAAAAGTGAATCACCTCCGTCGGTTCCAATGGCTTCGGAGCCGGTGGAAGTGTGCAGCTCAGACTCTTCCCCCTCGGCTCCAAAGAAGGCTCCTTCGGTGCCGATGGTGGTCCATGCTGTGGTGGAGTCGGCGCCGATAGCATTGGAGCCATTTCGGAGCCGGTCCCCTTCTCCCTCGGAGCCGAGAGGAAGGTCTTCTCGATTGTCTACCTCCTCTAAATCCTCGAGACTTTCAGATTCAGACCTGGATAGGGTTTTACAGAGGCTATTCCAATCTCCAGTGTTTACTAAAATGGTCTCGGCTCCAGCACAGTTTGCTTCGGAGCCGATCCCTCCTCCAACACATTTGATTCCTCCTCCAA
Source organism: Protopterus annectens (assembly GCF_019279795.1). Taxonomy (NCBI): domain Eukaryota; kingdom Metazoa; phylum Chordata; order Ceratodontiformes; family Protopteridae; genus Protopterus; species Protopterus annectens. The sequence goes on along the minus strand of NC_056749.1, from coordinate 474,527,287 downwards.
CCTCTTCGGAGCCGGTGGTGGTGGAGCAATGTGGAGCCATACGGTCGGAGCAGAGACCCCTTTCAGGCCTCTCGGTTCCGACTGTGCTTCCTACCCTGTCCTCCGGTTCAGGGTTTGGCACTCGACTTCTTCAGCCGGAGCCGAGGGAACACTTTAGGTTTGGGTGCTTGTACCTAGTCTTCCTCTTGGAGCATCGGCTGCTGGAATTCCTGGTGCCATCGTGGCCTCTAGACCAGCGACCTCCTTGGATTCTGGAGGTCCGGCCTTTGAGGTCAAGAGGAGCGCTAGCCATGTCTTTGCCGGTTCAACAAGATTCTACCTCACCGTCCCTAGAATTGGAGACTGGTGCCTCTGTTGTGTTGCAGCCCCGGCAGCGGGCCCCAGGGCCTGAGGATACCCCATCGGTGGTTCCCTTCTTCCGGGTGGTCCGTCCGAATCTGCTTCGGACGAACCACCAAGGAAGAAATTGTGTAAGAGGAAGCACGTAGACTCCCAAGATGAGTCTGTTACATCGGATACTGACCTCGATGACGCAGAAGGGTCTCCCAAATCATCTTCGGATGATATCTCCTTCTCAGACATCTTGGAGATTCTGAGACAGAGAGGTGACTGGCAAGCCAAAACCCCTTCAGCTGAGAAGTCAGTCTTCCTCAAGGCCTTTGGGGCCCAGCCTTCCACCTCCTGGGTGTCTCCGCCCTTTGATGAACTCCTTGATTTGGTTTCTCGAAGGGCGTGGGAACACCCTGATTCTGTGGAACCAGTGCCTGCGAGGCCCAATAAATTTTTGTCAGCCCCCCCCCAGAAGGAGTTTCTCACAAAGGGTGTGCCTGTAGATGCTTTGGTGGTGGCTTCTGCCACACAGCAGGACGTGGCAGAGGCTTCGTCTATTCATCCTGCTAATAAGGATTCTAGGAGCATGGATAGGTACGGGAAGCGTACCCTCTCTTCAGCGGCCTTTGCCTTACGGTCGCTGAACTACTTATGTCATTTTACGAGGCTCCAAAGGGATCTTCTCAAAGAGCTAAATGACTCTCTTGTTGGTAACCTACCTGAGGCGCTGGCCCCGACTGTTGGCGCACAGATGACTACCCTCTTTTCTATTGTTAACTCGTCCATGAGGCTCATTTCATATGCAGCCGAAGGGGCGAAAGAGCAGGAACAGGCGTTGCCCTCAGGAGACAAGCCTGGTTACGCTTGTGTTCGCTCATGGAGGCCTTCAAGTCTTCCTTCGACGCCTTTGATGGGTCATCTTTGTTTGGACCCAAGGTGAAGGACACACTAACTCGGTGCGAGCAGGAGGGCAAGACTTTGACTGCCTTTGGGGCCTGATTTTCCGCTCCTTCTAGGCCTTACCCCAAGGCTGGGAGAGGAGGGAAAATGTGGTTTAGAAAATCTCAGAAGTCTTTCCCTACTCCACCCAGTGATTCCCCCTCCAGAGGCAGGGGATTTGGAAGACGCCGCCCAGAGGTGGTAGAGGCCCCCGTAATTCTGGAGACCGCGATTCCTTTCGTGGTTCTTCATACAACCAGCGTTCCTGAGTTGTTGCCCGACTGTGCAACTCCGGAGCCAGTCAGGGGTCGCTTTGCGGCGCACCCACAAGCTTGGGAATCCATAACAAGCGATCAGTGGGTGCTTCGCATTACCGGAGGATATATCATCCTTCATCAAACCCCCCCTTTCTTTAAGGGAAATCCCGGACGTACCACCCAGTCAGCGGGATCAAGCAGCATTAGAAGTTTCAAAGCTGCTAGAAAAAAGAGCCATCCAGCCTGTCCCCGTCGACCAGATCGGATCAGGAACTTACTCAAAATTATTTTTGGTACCGAAAAAGACAGGGGACTTCAGGCCCATTTTGGACCTCAGTTCATTGAATCGTTTCGTAAAGAAGTCCAAATTCGAATGGTCACTCTTCAATCTATTCTTCCTTTGCTGGAAAAAGATGCATGGATGTGCTCCATAGATCTCAGGACGCTTACTATCACATTCCCATAGCTCAAGAGTCCAGGAGACATTTACGCCCGCCTCGGAGTCAGTCATTTCCAATTCCGAGCACTGCCCTTTGGTCTCACCACAGCCCCCAGGGTGTTCACCAAGTGTCTGGCAGTGGTAACTGCTCACCTGAGAAGTCTGGGATTCCAGGTGTTTCCTTATCTAGACGACTGGCTCCTTACTGCCACCTCCGAGCATCTACTACTCCAAGCGCTCAGAGCCACGTTCACCTTGGGCCGTTTCTTGGGGATCACATTCAATTTGCAAAAATCTGTACTACAGCCTTCTCAGCGTATTACTTTTATAGGCGCAGACTTAGACACAAAAAGAATGCACGCCTTTTTACCGGCAGCAAGAATTCAGATCTTACAAGATCAAGTCAAATCCTGTCTCCACCTACAAAGAGCCCCGACCCATCGGATCCTACAACTGTTGGGCTCGATGGCGTCGACCATACTTCTAGTTCCCTTGGCCAGACTTCACATGCGAATTCTACAATGGCTACTGTCGGTTCAATGGTCTTATCAGGAACTTCCCTTGAACCACTTAATCATAATCACGGAAAGTTGCCGTCGAGATCTACATTGGTGGCTTCTCCAATCAAATCTCGACCAGGGGCGACCCTTTCTACCTCAACGTCCCGTTGCCACTGTGACTACGGACGCCTCCCAGGTAGGGTGGGGGGGTCATTACCTGGACAGGTCGGTCCAAGGCACATGGCAGTTCCAGGAAACGCATTTGCATATCAATGTCCTGGAGATGAGAGCGGTACTATTGGTACTCCAAGCTCTCCATCACGCTCTCCCACAGGGCCCGATTTCTATCCTATCCGACAACATGTCGGTGGTGTGGTACATAAACAAGCAAGGTGGAACCAGGTCTTATCCACTATGCAGAGAAGCCATGAGACTTTGGCACTGGGCGGTAGCTACCAACCGCTTTCTAATGGCAACGCACATACCAGGGAAGTCCAATGTGATTGCGGACAGATTAAGCAGGACCATTCTTTTACCCCACGAGTGGTCCCTCAACCAGGGTATAGCTGTGAAAATCTTCGACAGATGGGGTCTTCCTTGCTGCGACCTGTTTGCCAGCCCTCACAATGCGAAATGCAGAGAGTTCTTCACACTGTTCCCTTCTCAGGGTCAGATTCCCAGGGACGCTCTGACTCGCATTTGGCCCCCCGGTCTTCTCTACGCCTTCCCTCCGTTCCCCCTCTTACCGAGGGTGATACAGAAGGCCATTTACATGGAGAGCGAGATGATTTTGATTGCCCCGCACTGGCCTCGTCAAGTTTGGTTTCCTTTCCTACAGAGGCATGCGATAGAAGGTCCATGGTTTCTGGATCCGGTGCCAGACCTGTTGACTCATCAGTCAGGACGGCTTCATCCGTCTCTCAGGTCCCTGAAGTTGGCAGCATGGTTACTCCACTTCCATCCTTAGTCCGAGACAATGCTCTCTCGCCGGACGTGGTCCACATACTGTCTTCTTCTCATAAACCTTCTACCATCAAACTTTATTCCAGTAAATGGAAAAGGTTTGCCTTCTGGGCTCAAGAACGGGGTATAGATCCTCTCACTGCACCAGTATCAGAGGTTCTGAATTTTCTGTCCTCCCTTTTTCAGTCGGGCTCTTCAGTTTCTACCATTAAGGTTCAGCTAGCGGCCATCTCTAATTTTCATGCTTCATTTGAACCTTCATTGATGTCTCACAAACTTTGTAAGGCTTTCCTTAAAGGGGCTTGGCTCCTTAGGCCTCCTTTATCTCATCCTGTCCTCCCTTGGGATTTGAATATGGTTCTTGCTGCCCTAACTGCCCGTCCTTTCAAACCAGCTGCTACCTGTGATTTAAAATTTCTGTCTTGGAAAACGGCCTTTTTAGTAGCCATAACGTCTGCCAGGTGAGTTTCAGAACTGCAAGCTCTTTGTTCTGATCCTCCCTATTTGATTTTTCATAAGCATAGAGTTTCATTGAAATTAAACCCTGCATTTATACCAAAAGTGGCCTCCTCTTTCTGTATTCAACAAACTATAGAACTCCCTGTCTTTTTTCCAGAATTCTCTAATAACGCAGAATATACTTTGCATCAATTGGACGTACATAGACAACTGCGTTTTTATTTGAATAGAACCGCTCCAACGCGGAAATCTAATCAATTGTTTGTTTCCTTTGCAGTGAACAAATTGGGTCAATCAGTAACAAAAACCTCCATATCTAAATGGATTAAAGATTGTATCATCTTTATTTATTCACAGGCTAACATAGACCTCCCTTTCCAGTCAAGGCTCATTCTACCAGGGCAATGGCTACTTCCGTAGCTTTCCAGTCCAAGTTAGCAATAGATGATATTTGTGCTGCAGCAACCTGGACTTCTCCGCACACTTTCATTTCTCATTACAAATTGGATGTGGTTTCTCGAGGCAGAGCTTCCTTTGGTTCCACAGTTCTCAGGAGTGTATTCCAATGAGCCACCCGGGATGTAGGTGCTAGGGACGCTGTCCCATCTGTCATGAATGTAGGCGAGATAGGATCCCATTACATCTTTTAGTTATGTACTTACCATAACCCGGATGTATGGGATCCATCTCGCCTACATTCATAAGTACCCACCCTCCTTCCCCCTTCCATTTGGATTTAGAGGAGCTGTAGCCCTTTTTTCTTGGCGTTCTTTCTTGAAGAACTTTAGTTGGTTATAGTGACTACTAGTTTTTCTGTGTTTGCATGGATGTATGAAAGTGAACAAACAAGATCTGGGGAAGCAGGTGTAGTGCATCCTGGGATAGGGAATAGCCCAGCCAATGAGAGACTTTGTGCTAGTGTATTAGTTGCCGAGTCGGAGCTGATGGATCGGCTCCGAACCCATCTGTCATGAATGTAGGCGAGATGGATCCCATACATCCGAAGTTATGGTAAGTACATAACTAAAAGTTAATATTGTCTTGTTCTGTTATTTATTATTAAATATATTTAAACCTTCCATTGTGGCTGGTCTTTGTAGAGATAATTAAGTTCTGATCATCATCATCTTCTTTCTTCTGTTCCCGTTAGGGGTCACCACAGCAGATCACCTGTTTCCATTTCTTCCTGTCCTCTGTATCTTGCTCTCACACCAACCACCTGCATGTCCTCTCTCACCACATCCATAAACCTTATCTTAGGCCTTCCTCTTTTCCTGTTACCTGGTAGCTTCATCCTTAGCATCTTTTTCCCAATATACTCAGCATCCCTCCTCAGCACATGTCCAAACCAACGTAATCGTGCCTCTCTGGCTTTGTCTCCAAACCTTCCAATCTGGGCTGACCCTCTAATATACTTATTCCTAATCCTGTCCACCCTCATCACACCCAGTGCAAATCTTAACATCTTTAATTCTGCCACATCCAGCTCAAACTCCTGCCTTTTTGTCAGTGCCACTGTCTCCAACCCATATAACATAGCTGGTCTCACTACCCTCTTGTAGACCTTCCCTTTCACTCTTACAGGTACTCGTCTGTCACAAATCACTCCTGACACTCTTCTCCATCCACTCCATCTTGCCTGTACTCTCTTCTTCACCTCTCTTCCACACTCACTGTTACTCTGAAGTATTGACCCCAAGTATTAAACTCATCCACTTTTGCCACCTCTACTCCTTGCATCTTCACCATTCCTCTGTCCTCCTTCTCATTCACACACATATATTCTGTCTTAGTCCTGCTGACCTTCATTCCTCTTCTCTCTAGAGCATATCTCCATCTCTCCAGGGTCTCCTCCACCTGTTCCCTACTCTCACTGCAGATCACAATGTCATCTGCAAACATCATAGTCCACAGGGACTCCTGTCTGATCTCGTCTGTCAACCTGTCCATCACCATTGCAAATAAGAAAGGGCTCAGAGCTGATCCTTGATATAACCCCACCTCCACCTTAAACGCATCCATCACTCCCACTGCAGACCTCACCGCTGTCACACTACCCTCGTACATATCCTGTACCACTCTTGCATACTTTTTTAACACTCCTGACTTCCTCATGCAATACCACAACTCCTGTCTAGGCACCCTGTCATATACGTTCTCTAAGTCTACAAAAACACAATGCAACTCCTTCCGACATTCTCTGTACTTCTTCATCAACACTCTCAGAGCAAAGATCGCATCTGTAGTGCTCTTTCCTGGCATGAAACCATACTGCTGATCACTAATCATCACGTCCCTTCTTAACCTTGCTTCCACTACTCTTTTCCATAACTTCATGCTGTGACTGATCAATTTAATCCCTCTGTAGTTACTACAGCTCTGCACATCACCCTTATTCTTAAAAATCGGAACCAAAACACTTTTTATCCATTCCTCAGGCATCCTCTCACTTTCCAAGATTTCATTAAACAATCTGGTTAAAAACTCCACTGCCATTTCACCTGAACACCTCCATGCTTCCACAGGTATGTCATCTGGGCCAACAGCCTTTCCATTCTTTATTCTCTTCATAGCTATCCTTACTTCCTCCTTGCTAATCCATTGTACTTCATAAATCACTATCCCTACATCATCCAACCTTCTCTCCCTCTCATTCTCTTCATGATAATTAAGTTCTGATAGTACTTGCATATTTATTTGGTGACGCTGTGTAGGCCACTCCTAATAGCCTTGCTCTTGGTCAAACTACCATTTGTATTAATAGCATTACACAGTAATATTGGACACCCTTTGTTAAGGGCCTTAAAGTAGCTAATAAGGAACTGACTGGTGGCAGTGATAACTGTCTTATAGTCCGGGCAAACGAGCGCATAGCTAGTAATCTTGTGCCAGCCTTTCCCAGGTGTGTGTGTGTGTGTGTGTGTGTGTGTGTGTGTGTGTGTGTGTGTGTGTGTGTGTGTGTAAATCAAACCTCAAAGAGTGTGTTTGTGTCAGCGACTTGGGCAGGGACACAAAGCACTGGTTGGACGGAGACGGTGCTGGAGGTCTTGATTTGGACACTCAGCTAAGATCTCAAGATTGTGTCAGTGGGGAGTCTTATTGGGGATCTGGAGAAAAGAGGGAGAAATCAGCCCCGGACTGACTGTGGTGTCTGTGTGCTCTTAAGAGAAGTTGCAATTGATGCAGAAAGCTGCATCTGGCAATACTGTGTGTGTACCTTGTCATCCTCTCAGTGTACATCCCCGTGGTGCCAGTGTTGAAGATTGAGGCTCCTTAATTACTGGTCCAGTGGTAGGTCATCACACAACCCAACAATTCCCTGTCAAAAAATACAGTGGGAGTAACTGGGTATGCACTGCTATGACGTGATGTACAAATTTCTGATGAGTCCTAAGTGTGCCCAGTAAACATGATGTCCAGTTGATCCTTAAGATGATTCACTGCACTTTATCATTATGCCACCACAGCATTTATTGGTGTGTGTGTGTGTGTGTGTGTGTGTGTGTGTGTGTGTGTGTGTAATGCATCTGATATCTATGGATGTCACTGTCTGGCTTTTTGCAGTGTACTCTTGTGTGCCCCACTCTGTCTTTTGTACCCTGATTGATGGTTTAGGCCATTTCCTGACATCTACTGGGATTATGTGACCTACACTTTATAGATGTGCACTGTGACCAGAGCTGATTGACAGCATGTGCATCCTTGTATTCTTATGTGCTGTTAGACTACAATGAAAAGTCTATATAGGTCTAAGGGTTTGTGGATATTTTAATAATGCACAGGTGAATAAAGTAAAAGTAATTAATCATTGCTAAGTACCTTTGCTAAAAACTGAAATATACCTTCATAAGACAAGTAATGTCAGTACATTTTTGCTTTTAGTTTACTCTCATGAGGATATGTTTTTTTGTTTTATTACCACAATGAGTGGCAGGACATAGTTTAGAGTTTGTCAATCATAAGGAGACATTAGTAGTCTCAGAAAAAAACAAATATTGTTTGGGTGGTTTGAGAGAGTGAGGGTAATACTTTGCATCAAGGGATTATTTAGTACCGGTAGTGTTTAGGAGTTGCATGTAATGCAAAACAAAATATAATGTAAGAAAGTATGAATGAGTAGTGGACATGAATTAAGGCCATCAGGCACATGGTCACACTTTTTCTAGTACTGCAAACAGCCCGCAGCAGATATCTTGGGGCATTTCTGAGACATCTGCAACTATGAGGTTATAGTGATATTGGTGGCAGCCAGTTGGTACATAAAAATAATATCCTTGGCAGTTGCTGAAACCCCCAGTTTTGTAGCAAACTCAAATGCTAAATGGTCTGCCTTGGGAAGATGTACTGAGAATTTATCAGAACAGTTATCTTGTATGGAACAGAGTGTCTCACCATGGCTGGTCTTGTATATGTGCAACAGATGACAATAAACTTGTCATTGCGTTTACAGAAGGGTTTATAACTATCATGTCTGGCATCACCAGATGTTTTGTCTTGTTTGTGGTTTAAAAGAAGGAGGCAACCAAATTTTTACATGTTAGAGACATTGACCTGTTGTCACCACAGTGTTTACTTATTTTGAAGTCCGAGTTTAAGATCAAACTGCAGGGGTGGAAGTATACTAAACTACATTCAGTTACTCCTCCTGACCACTGGTTAGCTGACCTGAGATCTTAACTTGATCAGCTGTGACTAACTTTAGTACAAGGATGAAGGGTGGAGAAGCAATGACTTTGGTGCAAGGGTGAAATTTACTGAGTATTAAATGGCTGTAGTAAAATAAGGAATACAGATGATTCAGCAGCCTGTAATTACTACTGATACTTATACATCTGAACTGACCAACCATTTATTGATTTCACTGTCTAGTGGAAACTGAAGTTGTGATAGCATCCTATAACTGTATATCTCATGTGGCCAGCAGTAAGCATAATTTTAGCAAACAATGGCATTGTGAAGCACATTGTGCATATGAAGTGTATGCAGATATCTTCTGGTACATCATTCTTTTGCATCAAGCCATAAAATGTATCCTTCAGCAAAGTATACTGTGAGGTGTCACTGCTGTTTTACTTTTAATTGAGTAAACTACATTTACTGAAGACCTGACTCTAACACACAAATGATCTTCATCTGCTTTTTGCAAGAAGAAAGTTAGGTAACTTCAGTGGCTGGCTTTTTGTTTCCTTGCAGCCATTTACTTTATAGCTAAATTTTTAGCATTATCATCATAAACTGTCAGGTGAACTCAGATTTGAAGCTACCAGCTTCATTATACAGACTGCAGTATTGCCTACTATTAAAATATTGTGCACACAGTTTTCTACATAATTGGTTATTTAATGATGCTTCCAAATAACAGCTCAAAAGCATATAGCCAGAATGTGAATTTTTAGTTTACTGTAACAACAAGTACAGTTCATGTCAGTGTGCTTCTTGTATTATCAGGCAAATGTATGTAAGTATTTGTTTTTCTTTTTCTAATGCAGTCTACCTGTACTGTTACTTAGCCTTGTGGTAGTAAGCATGCCAGTACATGAGGCTAAAGAGAACTTATGCAACAGAGAACTTATGCAACATTTTAAAAGCAGTAAAACAGAAATGCTAAGTAATTAAAGTCTTATCAAACAGCAACATTGTAATAAAAAAAATGATGGAGCACCTGAACAAGTGATAACTTGATGAAGAGTCTGTCTTTTTTATATTTATAATTAGACATTTGAGTGTAGGATTCCATAGTGATGTAACTGTGTTCTCACCCACACAAAATATATTTTGGTGCAACTTATTCCTGAGGCCTGTCTCACTCAGGGGACTGATTGCTTATTTTAATTATTGGGTTGCAAAATTAGATTTCTTTATACTGCTTGTTTCCCTAAAGTTTAGTACAGGGGGGAGTGTATGCAACTGTCTCTTTTGTAATGTAATTATTTCCATATTTATAACCTGCAGACCTGGAGAAGTTGGGGGAGCCACCAGATGTTTGTAGTGTTGCCAGAAACCGCAGGCTAGCAATGAATTCATGTTAATTAATGCTTAGAAAAAACAGACGACTTTCCTGATTAAATAAAAATGCAGCTGTAATGCTGCAGCTTTAAATTGTTTTACTGTAGCTTGTTTAATAAAAATAACTTAGTATAAAGACATTGTTAGGGGACTAAATCTTTTATAAGAATGAAAAATGTGGGACAGATAGAAAATAATTTGAGACAGCCATAACAAACCTTCAGCAGCTATGTTAAAGGAAAGGGGAGGGATCCCCTGCAGTGTTACATTAAGTGTGAAAGTTGTCCACGATAATTGGGGTTAGCTAATTGTAGCAATCTGCAGTGAAACTTTAGTATGAGATAATGTAATCAGTTCTGTTTCTGTTGAGGGAATTGTAACAGAAAAATTCAGCTTGCAGAGCAAGAGTGAACTTCAAAAAGCCTTATGCTTAGCTGCAAGAGTTAGATGTAGTCAAATATAATAACAATTGGTTGGGGTGATTCAGAGGAATCACTGGCACTCTGTATAAGCAGCTTGCAGGTCAGCACAGGCTGTCTAAACTGAGCACTACTCCCCCCAGTGGCCCCAGCACACGATACAGAGGAGCCATCAGGCAGAACTGAGTCACATTCTAAGATTAGCTGTGAAATTGTAAAGTTTTGTTCGCCTAGCACACTGATTAACAAACTAGGCTGTTGCTCTAGCTGCCTGTGTAGGTACAGTGAATACTGCAACACCTGTTACAGTCTGTGACTTATATGAAGTAAAGGACGCTTACCTGGCCATACACCGTGAAGCCTGGTGAGCAGTACTCCCAGTCTGATATTAGTGCTTCATCAGGTAATACCAGTGACCTGCAATTGTGTTTATAGCTCCTCTGTATTTTAGAGCAGAATGTCAAAGGCTAATTGGAAAGTGATGAGCATCTTATTGCAGCCAAATGTGTTTGTAAGTCCCACCCTAAGTCTTGTGAATATTCTTGTCATTCAAAGAACATAGTTTCTACCCCAGACACATGTATGCCTTTCAGTGTTTCACTTCCATTTCCATACTGGGGTACTGATCCTATTTTATCTGTTTCCTACTGGTGACATATCCCATTTTAGCAACCAGCTTCTTTCAACCACTAGTGGTATATTTCATTTTACCAATCATCCCATTTTATGCCTCAGCTAATGATTCATTGAAAGGTATTTCTCTGAATCAGTCTTTATTCAGCATCCATTTCAGTTTTTTTTTTCATTTGTGCCATTATATCACTAAGTTTTGGAGATACTGAAGCAATGATGAGTGTATTCATAGCTGCAGGAAACCCAGTAAGAGGTAGTGCTACAAACTCCTACTTTACAGAAGTCCCATTACACATTTTTAGTCATTTTAATAAGGTAGAAAGGCTTCCAGTTGGCAGTGGAGAATGACATGTCTGTTATTTATGACATCATTCCATAAAGCAATAATCTTGCAAGTGTTGCAAACAAGAATACAAAAAACTACTGTACTCCTCCAGCAGACCACAGCAATGTTGGAAAAAGCTCACAGCATCGACCAGATCAGATAATAAGACAGTAGAACCAAAGCAATATAAAAACCAAGCTTATAGTAAAATCCAAAATTTTAATGAAATAGATTGAAGTGCTTTCATCTTCAATCCAGGGACAGTCAGAAGTCAGTTCTGTAGTCTTCTTATCTGTTCTGGTCAATACTGTGAGCTTTTTCCATGGTTGCTGTGGTCTGCTGGAGGAATACGGTAGTTTTTTGTGTTCTAGCATTCCATGAAACAGTTTTTGTGTTGGCTGTAATGTTTGCCATTGTAGTTGTGGATTTGATTCCCTTTATTTCTACTTGCAAACTGTGAGACTGTCAGACAGTCACTTAGCCAGACAGTACTCCCAGGCTGCCCTGTCTTTGGGCTTATCCAATTTGCAAAAAAGGAAATAATATTGAAAAATAAGGGAAATCATTCCTATTGCTGTTTCTTCCTTGATGGTAATGGGTAATAATAGCCATGCAGAGTACTGTACATGGCTGGAAATGTCACTCTAAAGACATAGACAAAAAAAGGTAGTTCACAGGAGGACAACAGTACTGTGAACAGCATTGTGTACTACATAAAAATGGAGACTAGAGGAGATCAAAACAATCTGACGTTTCATACCTTCTTGGGTGTTTTATTTTTGTAATGCCTTCTTCTGTGGCTTCACCATAATAGTTTCATAGTTTTTATGTCTTTTTTTCCTTTTTTTTCTGTTTTTCATTTTGCTGTGCTCTGCTTCCATATATTTCTTTGTGGAATGCTGTCTTAACTTTGATGTTTCGCAAAATATTCCACCAAGGCTGTCAATTCAGTGCATGAAATCAGTTCTGAGGACTGGGGTGTTTTTTTCTTGTGAAAGCAATTGAAATTCTAAATCCTTACAAGGATGACCATTATTTTAGTTAAGCAGGATGTTCAGATGACAGATTTGTGGCTGATGGAGCTGTGTAACTTCATCCAAACTGTGGTGAAGGACATTTGGGAAATCACAAACTGTATGGGTTTACTTTGCTAGGATATAAAGATTTTTTTCTCCTGCTGACTACTAAACGAAATATATATATATTTTTTTAAACTGGTGACTCATTGCTTTAATTTTGTGGTCACAGTTACGGTTATAACTGTTGGTTCACAGCAGTGCAGTGCTGCTTTTGTAAACGTTTTGAGTGGTAGCAGTATGTATATGGGTAAAGTGTTTTTGTCTGAAATGTAATTGAGGAAGTTCGTGAATGGTATGGACCTGTTTAAAAACTAGCTATGGACATGAAATTAGGAATGAGCATAATAATGAACCTCACAGATGCTGCGTCACACACACACACACACACACACACACACACACACACACACACACACACACACACACACACTTGCTGTTGGGAAAGGGAGTGAATGACATTTGAAGAAATAAGAAGAAAAGTGAACAATTACAAAATTCTGACTACCTCAGGGGACTCAAGACTCAGTAGAGTTAAAAGTGATTACCAACGTTCAGAGCAAAGAACTCTATTAGAATAGGATGACATAGTTTGAATATTCAAGGTTGATAACTCAGGGGAAATGCAAGGAGGTATTATTTCAGAAAAAAGTGTTGGACATTTAAATAGCTGACTTGAAGTATCATAATGAAGCCCTGTAACTGTGTTAAATAAATGCATAGAGAAGGGAAAATATATTTTTAAAGCAGAATAAACAAAAAAGCTGTTGATTTGCAAAATTTCTGAAGACATAAGACAAATTTTCAAGGCAGAATGAACAAAAATCATTCTTAAAGGTAGAAGGCAGGTGGAGTAGTCTTATCTGTCATTGTAGTCTGTGATTTATTTTCCCCAAGTACCTGACTGACAAAAACAAACATATTTCTTCATGGAACTGCTTGCTGGAAATGGTTTTGTGGACAATACAGTGCAGCAGTGTGCAGAAGTTTTAGAAAAACCTCTGAAGATAAGTGAGATAAATCAACAGAGATTTAATCCAGTTTAATTCTTATCAAATCTTTAGCTTGAACATGTTAAAGTCCCAGTTGTTTGCATGTTCCTTAGGGATGAAAGGGTGCTTTGCTTTGTTACTTGGACAGCATTTTATAAACAGAACTGTAGCCATCTAATTTTAGTAGTGCCAAATAAAGGTCTCCACAGCTACGAATTGTGACTTGAAACTTTTGTACCATGTTTGTTAGCTGGCAGCTGTTAAGAACACCAAAATTAGTTTATCTCCAGTTAACTAGTCTTTCTAAAGATGAAAACAACTTATTTTACAAAAAAAAAAAATTAAATATAAATGTGATCTGGTACTTATAACTAATTTAGAAGTGTGTCCTGATTTATGAATTTAGGTGAATCATGAAAAATGGCCTATTTTAAGGTCCTAATCTGACATGGAAAAATATCCATTTTTAGACTGTAAACTAATCCTGCAACCTTCCTGCCTTAACTGAACTTGTTGTGCAAAAGGATGCAGTTGTATGAGTTAAAACTGGGAGTGGAACAACAAGAACTTCCTCTCACACAGTTTCTTACCTGCTTTTAATAATGTTTATCTGTAGGGTTCTAACTAGTGTCTGACAATATAGGGAAGTCAGTTCCTCTGCTGTCATGCCAGGGCTCATTCTTTATCATCTGAATCACTTGTAAACAGCCATACAAAGTAGTACTCCTTCCCAGTTACCTAAATAAGTCAAATACCAACAGTTAAAGTGTGTACGGCACCATTGCAGTTGCTAACCAACTACATGCAGTTTAGCTTTTAATGCACAAACTGTTATGTAATTTTCTAGCGTTAACAGCTTCTTAGGATTTTGGGGGATAATACAGCTCCTCAGCCCTAACTCTTAAAACAGCACCACTTCCTGTTGGTGCATTGTCATGTTGTACATATTTGTTTGCTGTAGTTTAGTCCTAATATAACTTGACTGTGCTTGTGTTATTTTTCCAAGCTTGGTTAGCTTCCAGTAGTCTGGATATTTGGTTTCCATTAGGATTTGAACTGTCTGTAGCATCCAGGGCTGTAGGGAGTTTATATGGACATGTTGTGGACAAAGAGGTGGCACTTGCTGAAGCTTTAGGAGTTTTATGTTAAAATTGGCTGGGGTTCATGTGTGCTGCTGTCTTGAAATAAGGGAATGCATGTTCTGTGAGTTGACATGCCCTCCTTTACAAGCCTCACACTTAGCTCTTGACTCTCTATGGTTTTTAGAGATGTTGTTACTCTTGGCTCAGAAGCTAATTGTCTCTTTTTAAGCTTTTGATGTTGAAAACTAGGGAATATTACAATGCACCGAATAATGTCAGACATTACATTTATATATAGATGTAGCTTTTGCAATTACATGTCAATAGAGAGCCTCTCTTAAACTGTACCAGCAATTTAGTGTTTCTAGTTTGTGTACGTGGATTATTTTTTTCTCTCTGATTTGCAGTGTAACAGACTGAAGCTTTTTCCCATTCCTGACGTTTGCTAAGAAACCATTGAAGTGCTGATGTGAAATTAGAGAGTAGCCAGCCAATTTTGTCACAGCAGTACAGTTACATAGATTACAACATGTAGTACCAGATGGTGGTAGAGATACAGCAGATTTCTTTAATTCTGTTTTTTTACATTGTGAGATGCAATAAATGTGTGCAGCCTTGAAAAGAAATTATATAAGAATAAAAATATGTAGAGAGTGTTCATGGAAACAATGGCATATATAGTCCATTACCTGTATCTTCCGGGTAAAAGAAAATGAGGTGTCCATAAATAAGCAGCTAATGTTCCTGTTGTATAAAGAGTAGTTCAGAGTTGAAGCTGCAGTCTGCTACGTAGCTTTTCTTAGTATGAGGGACTTGCTTCTCAAAAAATCATTTATCTTGCATATGTTGTAAACTGTGAAAGGTATTAGAATGGATAAGAAATAATCTGTATGAATAGGTTTTACTTTTATTCTCACCCTTGCTGTGAGAACTCTGGGAAACATTCAGAGGAAAATCTGTTGCATAGAGGTATATAAAGTAGCAGCATCTTCTCAACTGGCAAATGATGGTTTGTTTGCACAGTATGAAAGACTCCATGGCTTTTGTCCAGCTTGCAAATGCATATTCAATTGAACTTATCCGTGTCTTAATCAGTACCTGCACTGGCATATTAGCTATTGGTCAAATGATTGCCTGCACATCGGCGTCAGTTCCTTCTGTAAAATGTCATGGATTAGTGATTTTTCCTAGCTGGTCTGTTGTCAAGTTAAGCTTGCTGTAATGACTTTTGTTTTGAGTGTGACATCAATATCTTCCTGACAGGTAGTGTGTGTTCATTTGCAGAATTTGGTTCCATCTTTCTTGTCCGCATTCTGCAAGGTTGGTTTCTGCTACTGTCATCATTACCTGACAAGGAATGTATAAATGCACCTATTTTAGCAAGTGTTACATATTGTATATTCTGTGCCTCTCAAGTGTGCTAGCAGAATTTATTGTAAACTTTCTGGAAACATGCAGTACATGTCCTTCTGTTTTCAAAAAGGTTGAATGTGAGCTCTAGTATTTTAACACGTTTACTGAATATCACTAAAGACATTAGTAAACATATGTTTTTATATTAAAAAAAACAAACCATGTTAACATGTTCACAGGTACAAATTATACATCACATTCTTTTATATAATTGTCATCAATCCAGCATTACATAAATTGTTCAATTCCCAAATTCCCTTAAACCTCACCCTTACTCCTAAAAAATATTCTGCATGTATCGCTCCCATAATTTCTCTATTTCAATACAGTTTGCTCCTACCCTTTTCTAAAGATCCCTCTTCCAGTTCTTTTATTTGTTACACTATTCAGTACTTCAAATGTAATTGGTTTATACTTTGATTTCCATTTTCTAGTAATTACTTTTTTGTCTGCTAAAAGAATTAAAACTGATAAGTCCTAACTATGTTTAGACAATTCAGATCCTGTATCCAAGCTCAAAAAATAATTTCCTTTGTAACACCTACTTGCTCTCCCAGTATTTCTGAGAGTACTCTGTAGAGAATTTTTTTTAAATTTGCCAACTCATTACACTTCCAAAACTTATGTTCCTAGTTACTTCTTTCTTCTCCTTCATACCTACAACATTTCTTAGGATTCTGCTTGTGGTATAAAAATACCTATGCAAACACTTCCAAGCCAATATCCTAACTCTTCTAGACATTGTTGAATATTTATGTGCCATACACGTCCTCCCATTGTTTCTTATGAATTGCTTATCCAGTCTCTTTTCCCAATCTTTTCTGACCTCCTTTGATTACTACAGCTGTTGTGCAATATTTTATATGTCCTACTAATGATCCCTTTTTTATCAGCACCTTCTGTTCCAGATTCAACTAAAAACTCTTCCAGAGCAGGTCTTTCACTTAAGATTCCCAGATCCTTTTTTCTTTGCCTGTGCGCTGATATCAATCTCTGTTAGAGAAGACAATCTCTAGCCTGCAGTCCAAATAACTACTTAGCATCTTCCCATTCTGTTGCCTTTCTCTCTTTAGTTATTTGTTCCCAATACCTTAATTCCTTTTCCAGTTTTTTCCATTAAATTCCAGCCCCCTCTTGCCTATTCTCTGTGCTCCTAATTGCAGTTATCTCTATTGGCAGAATCTACTTTCTCCATTATCATGTTGGCTTACATCTTAGAACACTTCCTATAATAATATAATATTCCGTATGCCTGTTGCCATTCTTCTTAAGGATCTGCATCCAAAATCCCACTCTCTCCTTATTTCATGAATTTCTCCCCTGCTTCATCATCATCCATTTCTGTTTTGTATTATGCATATGAGTCTTAACAGTGCATCTCAAAAATATAATTTTAAATCGGGTAATTCTAAACCACCTTGTTCTATTGGACTGATCAACTTATCCCACTTGACCCTTGCCCTCTTCCCCTCCCAAATAAAATCCTTCAGTTATTTATTGATTACTGTCCACAACTTCTCATCTGGTTGCTAAAAATATACCTGACCTCTATTATAAAACTAAAAGGACTAAAAACATTTTGATTGCTTGTATCTTGCCATCCATGTACATAAACATGAGCTTCCAGTTTCTCAGTTTTTGTATTATCTTTTTTTTTCCACTTAGGGTTACAGCCACAAGCTAGTGGAAGACCTCGAGCTTTTGTATAAGGTTGAGTCGGAACCAAGGAGCAGTTCTGAACCCAACCAGTTAAGAATGAAGGCGAGATAGGACAACATATCATAAGCTTCCAGTTTCTCAGTTTTTGTATTATCTTTTTTCTTTTCCCACATATCCTTAGCTGCCATAACAGAATCCTTTTTAACCCGTACTCCATTTTATCGTGTCCCCATAAATGTAGGTATTGCTGAACCAGTTCATGTGTGAGTACATAGTTTATAGCTATCATCTTTGTTTTGCCTTCATTAAATTTATAACCGGAAAAAAAAAAACTTTAATGTCTCAGAATGTTCCACAACACTGAGATATTCTTTTCTGATTTTATCAAGTTCAAAGTAATATAATTTACAAATAAAGCCAACCTTCCTTGATTACCATACCAGTTATATCCTTATCCTTAAATTTCTGCGTACCTTATTTTTTTTGCCAGTGGCTCTAAATATTCAACTTATCAGACAGGAACCCTCCCACTTTAATTTTTGTATCTGATCCCACATATGTCTTCCTAATTAACCTTACTATTGTATTGGAGCACCAGTATTTGGTGTGCAAAGTCCCCTTCCCATCCTTACTAATGTGTCCTAACCCTAACCTTGTCTCTGCCTCTAACTCCAACCTTACAGAATACCTTATGAAAAACTCTTTCTCTAACACTAACACTATTTAGACAAGGTGTGTCTGTAGTTAGTGGTAGGGTTTTGGTTAAAGATCAGGCACAAAGTGCCGAAATGGAAATGGTCCATTTGATTTCCTTTGTCAGTGCTTTGTACACAGTGCAGCCACAGATTACATCAGTGTTATTTAAGTAAAAAAAAAATTCTTAAAATCTATTAAAACTTGTCTTAACCAGTGCTGTCTCAGTTTCTGTGTTCTGGTCACAATGCAAATATTTCACATCCACGTGTAACGCCTTGACATCATTCTATGGCTTTCTGGTTCATTTAAATAGTGTTTTTGCCTACAATCTACCTTTTACTAATTTGACAGAAGTAAGTATATTTTTTCACTTTTTTATAAGTGTAATACCAAGCACATTAATGAACTAAAATTATACTATGGCAGTCCTATGTGTCATAAACTGAAGTTAAAGCCAATTCTTAAAGCTAAAGAACTGCTTTACCACTATTAATAGCGAATTGTTGTTGATTTTGCTTCAGTGTTCTGTACAAGCTACAAGCAGTATTCATCTATCTTCTTGCAAAGCAGCATTCAAGGTTTGTATTTATGTCAGTGAAATTAAGTATTTCAATACCTTATCCAAAATATATTTAAAAACAATAAGTACAAAAAGTAGAAAGGGTGTAAACTTAAAAGAGAAACGTGAAGTACAAATAAAATATACTTAGAAAAACAAACAGTACATTTTACGGTATATGTGTTTTCCCTGCATCTCACATCTGAGAATCTTTACCCGCTAGTAATATATATCCAGACATAGTTAAGTGATAATGACCCTCTTTCAGGCAATGTATGTAGTTCTGGAGCCTTTATTCATATAAGGAGATTATACCACTGTGTATAGTGCAGAACAGTGGAACAAGGACAGTGAATGGAACTGACAGAATTTGTGTGAAGACTGGCCAAGTAAGCCTGACCTGCTTTTGCTTGAAGTAGTGTTTGGACACAATTCACTATTATTAGGCAAGCCCAGCCTTAGTGTGGTATACCACAGTTAGAAACATCCCAACTACAAGTTCATCAATTAAAGGTAATAATGTATGCTCACACAGACTGAGGGAATATGATGCTGCTGTGTAAGCCACTGGATCAGTGTAATAATTCTGTTCATGGGTTATTTCTACATTTATAGGCAAAGAGACCATTGAGAAGATCAGACACATCAGCAAGTATTGTTGGGAGACTTACAATCTCTTCTGTTTGGTATATTTATTTATTATTTATTTATTTTACATTTGTTGACCGGGAGTAGTCTAACTGAGCTGCAAATAGCCCTTTTTCAGTGGAGGTCCGGGGAGAAAAGCTTCAGAGAACATCATACAATGCAGTAAAAAAAAAAAAAAAAAAAAAAACATTCATAATATAGTACAATAAAGTAATTACAGAGGACTAATAACCAGAATGGGATGACAGAGATATTTTAGCTGGTAACAACATTACACAGTTATCCGGAATTAGCAAATAAATTAGTAATGTAGTCATTGTCAGAAAAAGTCTTTCTTACAGCCTTAAGTATGTCTATTTTTCCCACATATCCCAGGTGGTGTCATGGTACAAGAAGGATGCATATCCTGGCTGTGCAGTCCTCATCTAAGGCCCTCCATGAGGGGAGGAATTATCCATAGTGGGGAGTAGCCCTCACCCTTAGTACACAAATGCCCTCAGAGCTAGTTCACAAATTCGATCAGCCCCAGTTGGATCATTGTCATCTGGGGCTCTAATCAGACTAATAGACCACCACCTCATGCAGAATTTATTTTCCTTTTGCAGTTGGTCGATGTACAGAGATCAATCTGTTGTGTTTTGATGACTGTGGATTTCAAGAGCGGAGAAGTACACAGGCTTTGCCATTATGGGTTATTGGTTCATTTGTGAGGAAGCTTGCATTGCTGTGATCAGACAAATGCTGTACATAACCTTATCTCATGTGTTACAAGAGGAGCTCCCACTGGTGGGATGAAAAAATAAACTACTGCCAGAACTTATCAGAGCTGTAGGTGTCTCATTTGGCACCCAGTGCCTCTCCCTGATCTGGTACCCCTCAACACTTTGTTGAGGAGCAAGAGGAGCACCAGGTCCTAATACCCTTGCACTCTGCTGTTTTGCAATCACATTTATATGACAAGCAAAACATAAAAATAAATAAGTAAATAAAAAGATCTGCTGTTTTTGCCCCCCCCCCCCAACAACTAACACAAGAGCTGTAGCCTCATTTGCCTCACCCTTATACCCTTCTGCTCAATAATGGTTAGATAGTGTGGTTTTGCTCATATATCTTAGGAAAAGCAAGTAAACTGTGATATTTTACAAAATACAAAATTTCATTTAGTGCATATCACTTCTACTGCAATAGCACATCTTAGAAAAGGTTTAGGCAAATGTTTTTTGAACAGACTGCCAGATGTTATACCATCTAGTCTTGCAGTATGTTTGGATGCCAGGTAGACAAACAGCATAGAGAAGATAAAGATACTCAGCAATAACAAAAATATAGTCAAAGTTATACTGTAATCATTTTAAATATATTGTTTTGTAGCAACTGATTTTTTGTTAGCCATGGGTAATATCAGACATCTGTCAAGAAGTAACTTAATCTGGAGTCCAGTGTCATGAGAATAAACATCTGGATGATGGTCTTGTTTTGTGTGTAAGCATGCAAGTTCAGTGAGATGAGTTTGTTTATTTACTTTTTGATGTTCATTTTAATGTTCACAGCCGTTGAATCTGGTGTCTATGGCTGTGACTACGTCCCCGCCACATCCATTGTTTGTAGTAAGCTTAGTGAAAAGTACAACCATACATATTTTCACGACTTTAATAAATGCATTTTCTAATAACATTTCTTCCAGTGGTCGTCTTCATCTTCATCTTCTCTTCAAGCTTAGGTAGCTTTAGGAGGAGCAGCATATATGAAGTATGTAGGCAGTACCTGAAGATTATTATATGTGGTAGATGGTATCTTGCACTAGCTGATCAAAAGCTTTGTAAGAACTAGATGGAACTTGTGAATGGCACACTGTATGATGTCACTGATCAAGGCACCACCAAGCTACTTTGGTCAGTGGAATTCCAAATACAATGCGTCTTCCATGCTGGTTCCAGGGCTAGCCTACCTTTGCCTTAGAGCATTTGTGGTTAAGACTATATGGCAAGTACAGTGTCTGAGTGAAGGAATGCATTTGTGATTAGAACACATGACAAATGCTGTTTGAGAATGTAGGAAAGCATTTTTGATTAGAACATAATGGCACGTGAAAGAACATACTTGTGATTAGAATACATGGCAAATGAGGTGACTGAGAGTGCAGGGACATATTTTTGGTTAGAACATGTGGCAAGCGCAGGAACAAACTTGTGATTGGAGCACATAAGAAGTACACTGTTTGGGGTGCATGTACATATCTGTCTTATTTGCACTGTTTATCACTTCTGGCAGGTATGCATCTTTTTCAGGTACTGCAGTTTGGTCAGCTGTTCCATGGCTGGGTACACTGTCAGTGTCATTATTCTGCATTGCTGTCAGTACTTTTACATTGCAGCAATTTCAAAAAGGTCTCTGTCCATCCTACTGAGAAGTAAACTTTACGGTTGTCATTTTGGAGACTAATTATTCATCGTCCATTGTTTAGACATCTCACTGGTAAGTGTCCCACTGTTTAGGTTGATCCAAAACCTGTCACCATGTAAATGGAATTTATGTTTTTTTCTTGGATGCATATTTGATTTGGTTGTAAGGAGCCTTTTTGTCATACAGTGGTTTTCAAGTTTTAATCTTAGCTAGGTTGTTTTCTTTGTAGAATATGCATATTCTCCTGTGTCCACACAGATTTTTTTCTGGGGTTTCTAGTTTTCACCTTATCCCAAAGACATGCTAGAAGGTAAATTGTCTATCCTCTGAAATGTGTGTGTGTGTGTGTGTGTGTGTGTGTGTGTGTGTGTGTGTGTGTGTGTGTGTGTGTGTGTGTGTGTGTGTAACCTTGCACAAGACAAATAGTTTATTTGAGTTTTTGAGAATGACTCCATGAACATCCAGTGCCAAAACATTCATAGTTTCATAGATGTATACTAGTCTAACGACCACTGAAACTTTTATAAGCCTAGCCATACAACCCAAATGTATCAGACAAGTTATTGTGCCTTACAGGTTATTTTAAAGGTTATATGTTAGTTAGGGCATGATTTAATGGCTGTTTGCGTCCATCACAAACATAGGTGTAAGACCAGGGGTGAATTTCCAATTTCCCACCCACTGGTCTAGGTTGCAGTTGAATGGGTTTATGGAATGGCTGTACTTCACATGGATGGGAATCCTATTCCAGAGTCTGGAGTTTTTCTAAGATGCATAACTCTCCCTCCAACATACCTTATTTTAAGTCAAAAACAAAGTTTAAATCCTTAGATCATGTATGATCAAGACTGAGTATCTCTACAAGGTGTTTGTTTTCTTTTCTTTCTTATTTATTTTTTTACCTCCAGTAGAGCCGTCCTTTAGATCGTATGACAAATGCTAATGCATTAAGAATGTCCATTTTAGATATAGTTTGCTCCTATTTAGCAATTTGTATTACAGGGGATGAAGTAGTTTTCTGGGTGAGGCTTGACAGTAACTGGCATTTCCAATCATTTCCTCACCTGAAGAAATTCCATTACATGGCATTTGTTGTCTTGCTTGGAGTTGGTCTTCTGTTTGTGTGCCTGCATCTATGCAACCCAGCTGAGTCCCTCCTCATTCTACATATTGTTTGGTACACAAATTAAAACTTTCCAGACCAACACATTGTCATTCTGTGATTGAGACTGTCTTCTTTCATTATTTCTGACTGGTGGAAACTTCTTTGATGTCATGTCTTGATTATTTCTGCATGCTTTAGTCATCTTCTGTGCTCAGGCTGAAAGCACAGAGCTGCATATGTACCACCCATTTGGGCCCCCTTGATGCAGTGTTCTGTAAAGGATTACTGAATTTAGATGGAATTTAGTGGTGTTTTACTTATTGTACACAGCAAGTGAGCCCCTTAGCATAGTATCACTGGAGAATCAAGTGTGTTTGTAGTACTGTTACATAAGAGGATATCCACTGATAAACAATAAACTTGAATTCATTTTTAAATCTCACAGGACCCATTTGTATATAACCCTAAGTGTCTGACTATTGAAATTGTAGGTCCTATTCATGTTCATGCTTTGGCTTTGTTGGCTAAACAGTTTTATATTATCAATCATAATGTGCTGCTGCTTTGCCTCAAACAAGCAAGTGAGGGCAGTACTTCCTGCAATATTGCCCTCTTACAGAGATCAGTGACATTAGTAATAGTGTACTAAGCCTTAGTAATATGCAAATGAGAGCAAATTAGCAAGTGAAAGACTAAAACACTGTTCACATACTCACTCAGTGAGTTGCACTGCACTGGTGACAATCTTAGTGTACATCAGTTTGCAGTTGTTTCCCAAGAGCCATATAGTGCAGCACAGAAACACACACACACACACACACACACACACACACACACACACACACACACACACACACACACACACACAGTGTAGTGTAAAATCTTCAAATTTTTAAGTGAAGTTTTGATGGAGTGATGAAAATGTGCTGTGCTAATAAACATTTCATTAATATTTTGGTAAATTTGGGATAAGCTTGGCTAGGCTTAAAGTGGCTCTTGGGCTGACAGCCTAGCAACCACCTATGAACCTGCTTAAACATGCATTTATGTATGTATTTATTTATTTTGACATTTGTTGACTGAGTTAGTTTGACTGGGCAGATGCCCCTTTTTACCAGAGACCCAAGGAAAAAAACTCCAGAATTATACATTCATGATATAGACAGAGGAATACTATAAGTTACAATACAATTACTTGTGTCTATCTATACACATCACAATACAATTATTTATACATTTGTTGCAAAACGTAGGGATCATTAAACATTTTGAAGAATCAGATAAAACATAAGAGTAAATAATTACATTCCATACAAAAACATTGCATGTTCTGTGTGGAGTCTGCATGTCCTCCCCGTGGTTGGGTAGCATTCGAAAGACATGCGTGCGTAAATGGGCATGCCTTCGTTGAAGGTTGGGTGTCGAGCTGGCACCTCGGCGTTTCGTAAAAATCTACTGCCAATCATTAGCAGACCAGAGTTCCGCTGTGGCGACCCCTTACTGGGAAAAGCTGAAAGACAAACAGCAACAACAGAAACATCGCATGGTTGCAAATAGTGAGACGTAATGCCAACAAGATCAGCATAGAATATGATAAAATATCAGAAATGTAAGATGAAAGTTATATGACCTATTTTGAGGAAATAGGTGGATGGTCTAAAAAGAAAATCAAATGTGTTACATTCTATCTCTGTATCTTATGCCTGTAACAGCCAAATGAGGTGCAATTCCTGCAGACTTTGACTTTTAGTGTTAAGTGTGCCTCTTTTTTGTGATGGTCTTGTATAATTATCATTGGACTAACATCTTCTTTCTGTAGGTTACTGGTCCTATACATTTGTCCAAATCTTCCGCTAACATAGGGCCTGCTTGAGTAGCATGAGGCAGTGGAACAGCATGTGTCACTACTTGGAAGTATAAATTATGGATCTAACAACTGTTTTTGTTATCCATATTAAAGGTAGTTCTATAAAAATGTTATAAGCACATTATGTTGCAAGTGTCTGACGTTTTTATGTACCATTTAGATTATTTATTAACCAAGCAGATTAACTTATGTTGAGAGTTCTTTTCTTAAGCAACGTAATGCAGAGATAACAGGAAGTGTTAATATTGCTACATCAACTAACATATGCACAACTTCTTACCACATATAAAACTATCCAGCATCCATCTGCCTGTTCAGCACTAAAAAACATTCTGCACAATTATGTTCCCAGTTGTTCATTGTGATCCAGTGTCCAAAAAACTCCTCTCTGTCTACATACCTAGCAAATCTACTGGGCATTGTCTGTATTCGTACAAGGTTGCTAAGGCCTGGAACTCCTTACCTCTATCCATCAGGTCTATACCTCAATTACATCTTTCAAAACCACCCTGAAAGACTTCCTAGCCAAAATCTGGCTTTGTTCTTGCTCAAAACCATGATAAGTTATATCCCAAAATGTGAACAAGTACCTTTTCATTAGTTACAACGGCTTAATACTGTCCCTTTTTCCATTACATTCCTTACTGCTATCTAATTCTCTTCCCTGACTCTGTCTGTAATATACCATAATCCTATTTTTCCCATTCACTTCATATTCCAATTCCTGTCTGTATTAGACTAACTTACCTTATTTCTCTAAATATTAAATGGTTGTCATATACCTTGTAGTGATTCTTAACCGATGCTTTTATATTATGCCTAATTTGTTATAATTATTTAAAGTGCAGATGTTTTTGTTTTATTTTTGAAGATTATAAAATTATTGTTCTTAAAATATTTGGTAATAATTTGGAGCTTTTCTCCCCATACCTCCTTTGAAAATGGGCTTATACCCAGTCAGACTTTCCTGATAATCGAATGTCAATAAATAAATAAATAAATTACTTTACATTATAAGATAATATATGCAGTTTATCTCTGGTGTAACATGTTATAGTGTAGACTGAATATTTAATAAGGAACTAACACAGGAAGAAGAAGAAAAATGAGAGTCAGCTAAACTCTCAGGCGGACTGGAATTATACAGATATTTCCAATTCAACTGAATGTTAGAGATTTTATTCTGACATAAACGTTGAAATCAACACTGTGGGTAATAAGGTCCTGATCCAGTTTTCTGGAGAATTCTTCAAGCAATACTTTTTAGTTGACAGGCCATGTTGCCTAGCATTTCATCTGGTAAATGCATGTCTTATAAACTGAGACTCATTACTAACGTATTTTAAAAATTCACCCATTCATACATAATTCACAGTAGCATTTAAATACAAAATGTTCAAGGCATTTTAGTCTAGCGTTGACAGCTTGATCTCCCCCCTGCCCCCCAACACACAGTTTCTAATAGGTGTCTTCTGAAGATCACACAATATTGGTAAGTCTAAGTAATGTAACTGGACTTCTGTGAACTAGTTTTGGTCACAAACAACTTAGGACAATCCTGCACTACTTAAACAGCAGTACTGAACCTGCAAAAGAGGTAGGTTCTTTCAAAATCTTTAGAAAACCCAGTGTGGTACAATTAATGAGCTAAATCCAAAAGAAAGGAATCTGATTTACTGACCTTTTTTTTAGTTTTAGTCTCCAGTTTAATTTACTACAGTATTTACCTGGAGCTTCTGCTTTATGGATTCTATGAAAATGGCTTTTAGTTATGGATTCTATGAAAATGGCTTTTAGGTTCATAAAAAGGAATGTTTGCAGCGAAGCCAAATGTTTCTGGCAGTCCTTGGGGCTTATATTAGGCTTTTCTTACTAGTAGTGGGTTATGGGGGTCAGAGAGCTTAACGAAAGTAAATTTGCACAGCTAGACAGTTAAACAATGGAACAAAAGAGTAAAGGAACAGAAGCAAGCCTGTTTTAGAAGTTAAATAAATGGAAAGCATTCTTTCCCTCAGGAAGCTAGTTAGATGCTCTTTTTGTCATATCTTTGTGAAAAAGTAACAGGCAGGGCAGCTTGTTTTATATATATATATCTGGATGCAGACAATGTATCTGAAAATCTAAAACCTAGATACATTTTGTAAGAAGAATTAGCTAAAAATTCATAGACAAATATTCATAAACTGCAGCATTTCAAGAGAATGATGGATACTGTAATGGGACTTAAAATTAAACAAATCTTATCAGGGACTGGAATTTTGGACTATTTTTTTTCCTTGCCAGATTCTGTATGCCTGTAAAACGTATTCAGATATTGATGATCAGTGTTAGGCTTTGTGTTGCTGCTGTTGTTAACAGTGGAATCCACAGAGGGTGTTCATAGGTTCATAGGTTCATAGATTAGTACTAGGCTAACTGCCCTTGCAAATTTTAGCCTAAGCCCTATCCCTTCCTTGTGAGATTCAAACCCTGCACCTTGTGTTTGTAAGGCAAACACCTTACCCATTAGGCCACCCTCCCAACCAATGTTTTTAATGAACAGTGGACCTCCTGCACTCTAAACAAAAGAACTTTAAAGGGTGGTTGGCCATCTTTAAGATAACTGTATAAGCTCAATGAGCTGATCAGCTTCAATACATTTTTTTACTCTGGCCTAAAAAGAATCTGTAAAATAAAATGTATGTTTTAAGTCTGCTTTTCCAGGTTGTTGTGTAGGGTTTACTTCATACAGCTATTTTTTTCAGGTGAGGTCTGGGTGGGATATTTTGCTTGTTTTAGGTGACTTGCCTACAGTTGTATAGCTTAGAACTGGAGGTTGTGGGAATTATATCAAGGTCTCAAGTGTATCTGATTTGTTAGTAGTTAATGGTAATTAGTATGATGTGATTGGTATCAAGTAATTGTTTCTGAGTTTGTCTTATGACAAGACTTATTTTAATATCCATTTTGAAATATATTTAGATGGCGTCAAGCACAGCAAACACATATGGTCAAAGCTACATGATAAAAATGAGTGGGCCGCATGGTCTAACCTTCAAGATGGTAGCAGCATAATCCAGTTGTTCTCCTGTCAGAATTCATTTTTAAAGAAAATTTTGGAATTTTTCAGGCACCTACCTCTTTGGCAAGCTGTCCCCTTTGACATTAAGGAAATCAACACTTATTCCAAATTCAGAATGCAACTCAAAAAGCACTGCAGCCAAGCCAAATGCTCCCACTTCAGCAGAACATATTGCCTAACCTATCCCCTTTCCGAGTCTCTTTTCCTCTCTCAAGATTCACTGAAGATTGATCCACTTTAGAAACTAAAGTATATATTATATATTATATATTGCTTTCTGCTTGATTGTGCATTGCACTGGGCTTGTTCACTGGAATGTATGTACACAGTTTTTTTATGTAATTAGTCTGAACTATTCTGTTAATGGTTATATTTTTATAATTTTTGTTTGTGAAAAGTTTTGTATTGGTCAGTGTGCACTATCCCAACAAACAAATATAAATAAATAAACACATATATTTTCAGCCACCAAAAGGAAATAAAGAATTGTACTTAAAACAGTTTTACGAAATCTTCTCAGGACAATAAGCTTATTTTCTTTTTTCTTTTTTTTTTAAATTAGCTGTGGGAGCAAATGTGATGAAGTATAGACATTCTTCAGGTAGCCATAAGCAAATAAATGAAGTCTGTGCTACTGGAACTTTAAAAAAAGAAAAACATGAACATTTTGAACAAAACAACACAGGGTGGGAGGATGGCATAATGGTTAAGGTGTTTACCTGGCAAACACAAGGTGCAGGGTTTGATTCTCACGTGGGGTAAATGGCTTGGCTTAAAATGGCCCACAAGGAGCAATTAGCCAAGTACTAACCTATGAACCTGTAAAGACAGATATATTGAAATTGGTAAACTACATGAAGAAATTATTAAACAGATAGTAAAAGAAATTATCATGAGAATAATTCTAGAAGACAGAACACGAGTTGCTGGGATACCTAAAGTAGTAAGAAATTTATTAACTTTTGCTTTTCATAAAAAAAATTAATTCTTAAAGTATTACATTTTACATAGGAACTGGATGGTGCAATTTAAATAAATCACAATATGCAAAGAAAGTCAGAAGAAAGGAAAGCTCTGAAAGCATAAAGATGTTTCATTCTTACGTAACTACAAAATGGCTAGAATATATAAGCAGGAAACAATGAGGAAATAAGATGTAAGAGTTTTATAATAAAACTGTTTGACTTCTCCATCAAAACGACTTCAGGTAAAAAAATGCAACTTTAGCCATATAAGATTGAATTATGTATCAATGTGGAATATTAACTTCATTTTTATATCATGCTGTTTTAACTGGAACATGGCCTGATCAATGATTTTTTTAAAGACTCTAGAAGACACTAAAGGCTTCAGAAGAAATTGCCTTTAAAGTGGTAATGCTTAACAGAAAAAGAAAACAAGATGCCAGTATCTGGACACAGAGAGATGGAATGGAAAGAAACAGAAGACATATTGAAAATGTAGATTTTCCCAGTCAGGTCTTTGGGAATGAATAAAAGAAGACTAAAAACAAAACTCATAATGGGAAGAAATGTCCTCTTCTGAATCATCTAATGGCTTTAAAATGATGTCTTGATGGAAGCTATTAATCCCAAGCCATTAGTGGAGAAAAGAGGAATGCCAACTTCAAGAGAAAGCCTGGTGAAATGGTATAACAGAAATATGATTTCAGAAAACAGAAGAATGTAATTCTCCAGATATAAACAGAAATCAGAAAGACTCGTGGTATAATTATTTTCAAAAGTATTGCTGAGCAGCAGACTTATTTTCAAAATTTTATACTACTTACAAGGAAATAAGGAAAAGAAATAACAAAAGTAAAACAGAAAAATGAGATCAAAAACACTGTGGATTTTCTTGAAATATATTTTTATACAAAATGTATGTTTTCACCTTATATATGAGAATATCTATATCTATATATATATGTATGTTTATTTATTTTACAGAACCATAGCTAAATCAGTCGGTGCCATGGGCAATCCCCAGACTTGCTCCTCTCCACCTTATTGTGAAGTCTGAGAATCAAAAAAAACCCTCCTCTGCAGCAGAAGAACAAAACAAACAAGCTTACACACATGCACACAAATACTAAAAGTCAGCCACAAGATACCATCCGTGGCTGATTGCCATTCTGAACATATATGCTTCTATCCAACTCCTGTATTCCTCATATGACTTGAGGAATGAGAGGTGCTTCAACACCGTATTAGTTTAAGGGTGTGCACATACAACAAAGTATTAGTTTAAGGGTGTGCACACACAAAGTATTAGTTTAAGGGTGTGCACAGTTATGTAACCAGCGTATCATACATTTTTTTATTTTTTTTATATTTTTTTCCCCTAATGGATTTGTTTGTTTTTCAGTTGAACTGTACAGGTTATAGGTCACATTAAAGGTGGGGAAAGTTTTAAAATGATTTATTGTGCTCTCTTTTTTTATATCACAAAAACCTGGCATTTTAACAGGGGTGTGTAAACTTGTTATATCCACTGTAGATAGTTGCTAGAATATCCTTTCTGAACAATATGAAGTGTGAAACTCAAATGGCTGTTATTATTTATTGTTTAGTGACTTCAATCTTCAGTGATTTGCCAGAAAAACACAAATTTTATGAAGAACAGACCAAAAAATACGAGGACAAAATCTGGACTTACTGCGAAAATCTGTACAGTTGAGAGGTATGAGTCACACACACATTCATTAGGCACTGTACACTCCATAGATATAATAGCTGTAACCAGGCTTAGACTGTAGTGTAATGTTAAAATTACACAGAGGACCAAATGTTATCATCCTAGACTCTTAATGAAATTCTTTCTCTTGTTGAGTTTTCAGGTGCAAATGGGTAGGTGGCTTCAACAATGAGAATTTGTTAAAATCTTATTTAAAACGTAGTACAACAGAAATAAAGGAGCTTTTCCTAAAGATCACTACCAGGCCAGCTTCCTTCTCCTTCTGAGTGAGACTCCCACCATCTTCTCTCATTGTTGAGAGACGAGTGCTGTTCATACTACCAGTTAACCTCTGCTCAGACTAAAGACCTTTCCTGTACTATCTCAGAGTTAACATCTGCACATTTGTAGTGAAGTTCCTTGGTGATTGCCCCCCACAGTTTGAGTTCGTACACATGCAAGGCCACTCTTCTTTTCTGACCCTGGTTTATTGTTCAGCTGGCTTACCTTACTCAGTTATAAAGTAAGAGATTAAGAAAACAGTAACAGATCATCCATGAGAAAAGACCACAACCACCATCAGATTTACTGTGGCTGCTGGTGGTTCACAGTTACATTGGGAACAACTGGAATTTAAAATACTTAAAGAAAGTACTTTTTTCTTCCTCTGACTCCAGGTTCAGGTGCACTTAATGGAGAACACAGTTGTGCAGAGCAGTCTCTGTCTTTCATGTGCTAAATAAAAA
The DNA here is from genome assembly GCF_019279795.1 of Protopterus annectens. NCBI lineage: Eukaryota > Metazoa > Chordata > Ceratodontiformes > Protopteridae > Protopterus > Protopterus annectens. Next base: position 474,496,034 of record NC_056749.1, on the reverse strand, counting down.
TATATGAACATTTTCTGTATTTATTACTGATAGTAATGAATGTTTAATTATTATTAATGATTTGTTTTAATATTTCATAACAGCAGTATTAAAACAAGTCTTGTTTTAATACTGCTGTTGTAAAACATTAGAGGAACTGATTCTAAGACAAGAGGGTTAATGTGACACAAAGCTAAAGTGGCATAGATGGATAACATAGTAATAGAAGTGAATAAATAAATAGGTACAAATATCATGAGTATGCAGATGGCTGTGCTTCAGGGAGGTAGTCTAGGTGAAAAGGAAACTTCAAAACTGAAGCAGAGCAATGTAGCCAAGAGTAGCTGAAAAAAAAACAGTCAAAGCTGCATTCTTGTGCTTCATTGTGTGATACTCTTGAGAACACAAGTGAAAAAGAAATACAGCAGGTAGTACAAGATATCACCTATAAAGACAAGCAGGAGATGTACATGTCTAATACAAACAATATGTGGTGGTAAATAGCAGAGATCACATAGCAGAGAGCTGGTCACCTTATTTTATTATAAGAATGGAAAGGAGAACAAAAGAAAAGCAAGTAAATGGAAATAGCAATCTGAGGAACACACAGCAGGAGTATTGTGCGGTAAAGCAGGTTTGAGGGAAGATAGTGTATTTGGGGGGGACTCAAGCAGGCTGTATGTGTGTGTATATATATATATATATATATATATATATATATATATATATGTGTGTATATATATATGTATATATATATATATATATATATATATATATATATATATATATATATATATATATATATATATATATCCATTGTAATTAAACAAAACAGTCAGATATCAATGTTTACAAACTTGACCATAAAGCATCTATTTTGCAGATGGTGACACGCTAATATGCATGCACCAAGCAACGATTTCAGTGCATGCAAAACTTAAACTAAAACTGTAATATGAAGCTATGATATCATTTTGACTTCAAAATGCAATGCCAGTACTACAGCAGAAGTCTTTATTGTAGTCCTCCAGTACTCTGTCTCAAAACTGACCCAGTTGAGGTGGAGTGCCGAATTTCTACAATTTAAAGACAACATTGGTCTGTGCTTTTGTAAATTTGGATCCATGTACCTTCTCCTGTTGACACATCCATCATATTTAATTTATATGTGCATACATGTGTCATACAGATACACATACATATGTATTAATGGATCATATGTGTGTGTGTGTGTGTGTGTGTGTGTGTGTGTGTGTGTGTGTGTGTGTGTGTGAGATGTTCCCACTCTGGGACAGTAATCAAGCAACCTGAAACCTCACTAATGGCACTGGAGAGGGACGTTCACTTGGAACAAAATGGATACACCCAGTATTTTCAGATATAGCTCTTTGCATCAAGCACAGTTTCCTTTAAGACCACACAGGAACACACTCAGTCCCGGGATTAGTTTTCCCTTTCTCTCCAGATCCATAAAATGAAAAGTATGTCCTAGATATTCCGATACATGCTTTGCAGTTGAATTCTGCTTATTAATTTTTCTAATATCATATACGTGCTGAAGTCTCTGCTTTTTAAACATACAGTTCATTTTTCCAACATAAAAATGTTCGCACTGATGGCAACATGTAAGATATAGTAAATGACTAGATCGACAATCAGAGTAAAGTCTAGGTTGAACTTTAATTCCTGTAATTGAATGAATAAAATAATTGTTGTTCCCAATATAGTCACATGCTTTGCAGGAGCGGCATGACTATGTGCCTATTCTGTTAGATATTATATTTACTTTATTTCTTGAACCATAGCATAATTGTCTTTAAGTTCAAGATATTCTTAAAGCAGAAACTTGGCACCTCTCTTATCTTTTATTAAATAAATGCTTTGGATTTTAGCTTTGGTTGTCGGTTTTGCATTTTATGTTTAGAGGATTATTAAAAAACAAGAGGAGATAGTGGTTTGCCCTGAATAAATTCAGCAGTTTGGATACTCCTGCAAGCTGAAGTAAAGCTTGGTGGAATGTGGCATAAAACAGTTCAGAGTTACCATTATGCAGCACCTGAAAGAGCTTCCAACAAAGGCAAGCAAAGTACACCCTGCGTAGCATTTATCCGTCATCATTGTCATCATCGTCACCATCATCAATGTAGCAAATCATATCATTGATTTTATCTCCACATGACACTACTGGCTATCAGCCAGTTGAGTAGTATAGCCCACAAGTACTGCCAGTGTATAATGTTCTGATTTCTCTAGTGTTTTACCCTATATATTTTTCTCCTCACTGTAAGGCATTTCACTGATATTTATCTGTAGTTCAGTGGGAGTAATTATTTTGAATACTTTCTGATTTCTAAATGCTCCCTGCTCCACCTTTACATATGTGTTCTCACCCTTGACTTAATCCTAGCCGTAAACCTCACCCTCACCCTCAGCCTAACCCTAACACTAGCCGTAACTCTTATCTGTAACCCTAACAGTAACCGTAATGCAGCAGCTGAAGCTAACCCTAACCATAGACCTAACATACACACACTAACACTGGAGTACTGAAAATTGGTATTTCTCGTATTAATTCGCAAATATTGTCCTTGGCATTCCATTAGCCAATATTTGGAGGCCGACATTGTAGCAAGAACCTATTTTTCTCATGGTTAATTTATCTTAATCAGATTTTTAGGGAGTGCATGTTATATTGGCAATCAATGGCTATAAGGCAGATAACTAATCTTGAACAGTAGCTTATTGACTTGCACTACACACACATATTTAGGGTCAGGTTGGAAGATTGCCACATGTATACCTCTCAGGTTTGTTAGGATAATGGATCAAGCTGGGGCGGGGGAGTATAGTGACACTGGACACCAGTAAGAAAATGCAGTTTTATGTATGATTAAACAGAAAACTCTCAACAGGGTTGTCAGAGGCATATTAAGTTCATATTTTAACTGAAAAAATAAACCCATGTTGACAAAACAGGAACATATATACATACTCTACAAAGAGGGAACAGTATCCATTTAAGAAGCAGAGCGCTGCACTGCTGAGACACTCTGGGATGTTGCAAATAGTAGGTAATCACATTTATGTGGATATGTTCATAACTTAAGTGTTTTGTAGCATTTTGTCACAGATTTTCAGCAAACTTTTTAAATATTTTATGCAAAGAACAAAAGTAATGAAAATGACATCTTGTCCCAAAGGTAGTATCACATTATAAAATATTCAAGCTACAAGAAAGCAACACTGGTCTAAGTCTTATAAATGACATCTGCAACATATATAATGAGGTCGTCCAGAGGCAAAATTGTGTTGCAAGTCTAAAATTGAACTGTTAAAGCTTTTGATGTTACAAGTTGATATTAATGCAATTTAAAGTTTCTCTGTTTTGTTTTTCAGTGTGTTTATTCCAGACTGTAACATACCAATCATATAACTTATTTTCATGTTCAGATACTGTCTGGAACATAATGATTGCTGAATTATAACATAATGATTGCTGAATTACCGTTCAGGACAAAATCTGTTTTGTGATAATATTGTATGAGCTAGAACTTGACACCTCCCATATGACAATCTGTACCCAATTGTTAACAAGTATCCATGGCTTAGAATTTGTTTATTACGTCTGAAAGTGTTTTACAGGTATTACTGTTATATATTTAATTTATTTATTCTGATTACTGCTAAACATCAAATATGAAGTTGTTCTATCATCGTTCATTCTTACTGATGGGTTTGGAGCCGATCCACAGCTCCGACTCAGCCAACTGCAAAAGGTCAAGGTCTTCAACCAACTCGAGGCCAACTCTATATCCCATGATGCACCCTGATCTTCCCTCAGATCTTGTTTGCCACTGCAACTTGATCAGACGTTCACCAGCTCTGGCCAGTGAATAACTTTTCTTCTTTACAAAAATATAGCTCTTTTATTAGCTAAAATAGTTATTTAGCCATCTAGATAAATAGTCAGAGTGTGTATTTAGTATTTAGATCCTTTCAATAGTTAAATTGTACACTTAGTCTTTAGGGCCATTTTTTTTAGGTCTTCTCTTCTCCCTATCTTACCTAGTTTAATATCTGAGAAATTAGTGGCCATGTTTGTAGACCCTTTTTTCTCTTAATCTCATATATACATACATATATATATATATATATATATATATATATATATATATATAAACTGTGTGTTTATTAGCTTAGAGCCCTTTTCTTTCACAGGGTACAGAGCTTTTTGTACATATTTTGCAAATTGCATTAGAGTGGCTTGTATTAGGTTTTTAGCCCTTCTTTTTTTCAGGGCACATAGTTATCTTTAGTAATAATATTGTAGTGTAAGTTAGTGGCCATGTTTTAAGGCTTTTTTATGGGATATGCGTGTGTGTGTGTGTGTGTGTGTGTGTGTGTGTGTGTGTGTGTGTGTGTGTTAGTGTGATATTGCAGCCCTTCTTTTCATACAGGGCAGGTAAATATTTTCATTGAGTGCTTAATTCTTAAAGCCTATTTTTTCACAAGGCTTTATGAGTTTTCTTGTGTGAATTTTTACTGTTACTGGGTTTGCTATTGTTGGTTTGTTGAAAATGTTTCAGCAGGAAAAGGAGAAAGCCAAGTCTGGCTTCAGAAAATGCCCTATTTGTGGGCAAAAGATGTCCATAACTGATGGACATACTGAATGTGTCTACTGCTGGGGTGAGGTACACCTGCAAGAAAGCTGTTCTATATGCTACTCCTTCAGCTCAAGAGTGTTACATGAAAGAAAGAGAAAATGAATAGATAAAGGTCTGCTTAAATCCTCCTTTCAAAAGTCGTTGGATAAGTCAGACAAGCACTCCAAAATGACGGAACCGACCAAAAGTCCATCTATATCGAAATCAGCTTCTAGTAAGTCTTCAACATCAGTTCCACAGCCTTCGGAACCGACTGTCGTTATGGTTAGGAGCCAGTCCTCGACTTGGAGCTAGTATCTCCTGCCTTTAAGTCCCCTATATTGCAGTTGATGGCCTCATCACATACTTCACGGGCCTCAAGTTGACTGATTTGGATGTGGACCGCATGGTGAAGAAGCTGCTACAGATACCGGCTCTGGCAAAAATTTTATTGGCACTGACCCAGGGGGCTTCGGAGCCGACCTTAGTTCTTCCTACACCTTCTGTTCCTCCTCTGATCTGCATGGAAGTTTTGGAGCCTGAGAGTGCGGAGCTGATGATTGTGGACCCCTCGGGTCCGACACCTACTATAGGTTTTTTGGCCCCAACTGCCCTGATACCTTCGGCGCTGACCAAGGAATCTCGGGACCGACACTCACCGGTCGGGTCCGAGGAGAATAGCAGGACCAACTTGTCGGTGCCGACTTTACCTCTTGGGGCTTCGGCTCGAGTGAGTTCGGCCCCATCGTCTGGCTCAGAGCCCTTCGTACTGGTGCAGACGACTTCTATTGGATCTTCTGATCTGAGGGATTCCTCTTGTTGGGACTAAGGGGCCTTTGAGGCTATGAGGAGGGCTTTGTCCACTCCGACGACCACTCCATCAGTTCATGTAGCTCACTCCCTGAAAGCACTGGTGTATGCCTCTTCATCACACACTCCATTGAAGCGTAGAGATCCTGAGCCTCAGGAAGCTCCATTGGGTGAGCCATGTTCTTCTGAGACCTCTCCAGAAGCTCCCACTGAAAAAGTGCCTAGGAAGAAACTCTGCAAGAGGAAGCATCTGGACTCCTCTCAGGAGTCAGTCACTTCGGATACTGGCTTGGATGAGTCAGAAGGGTCCTCACGGTCCCCCTCAGAAGATATCTCCTTTTCAGATATCTTAGACATTCTTAAACAGAGGGGTGGCTGGAAATCCCTTAACTGTTCTGATGATGAGTCAGTTCTCATGAAGGCTTTTGGGTCTCAACCCTCCACCTCTTGGGTGTCCCCACCCTTTGATGAGTTGCTTGAATTACTCACGCAAAGAGCGTGGGAGTCCCCAGACACCACAGAGCCTGTACACAGGAGGCCTAACAAATTTATAACTAGCCCTCAAGACAGACTTTACCTTACTAAAGGAGTACCTGTTGATGCTATGGTGGTGGCAGCAGCCACCAAGAAGGAATTATCGGAGACTTCTTCATGTGTTCATCCTCCTAATAGAGAATCTAGGATTATGGACAGATACGGGAAGCGTATGTTTAGTTCAGCAGTCTTTGTCCTTCGATCGCTGAACTACCTCACACATTTTACTAGGTTACAAAGGGATCTCCTGAATGAGCTAGGAGACACCCTACAGGGTTCAGTAGCTGCGGGAGTTTCGGACAAGGTAACTTCCCAGCTCTCCACTCTTAATTCGATAGTGAACTCTTCCGTGCATCTGTTGTCATAGGCAGCTGATGGTACAAGCAGGGCAGCGGGTACAGGAATCGCTCTCAGGAGACATTCCTGGATGGGCTTATGTTCCTTTGTGGAACCCTTTAAGTCTTCCTTCATTAACACCCCCTTTGATAGTCCGTCCCTTTTCAGACCTAAGATAAAGGAAACTCTTACCAGGAGTGAAAAAGTTGGAAAGACCTTGTCTGCTATCAGAGTATGTTTTTTTACCCCGAATAGACCTTACCCCAAAGGGAGGGGAGATGGAAAGATATGGTTCCGTAAATTTCAAGGATCTTTCCAGAACACTCATGGTGAAACCCCCTCTAGAGGCAGAGGAGGGGGGTAATAATGGAAGACGTTGCCCATGCGGCAGAGGGGGTCCGCAGAACCAGGGCGACAGAGGCCAGTTCTTTGGCAAGCCCTATCAGCGCTCCTGAGAGGAGGCCCGACTGTTCATCTCTGGAGGCAGTTGGGGGATGCTTATCTTTGTACCTAAATGCCTGGCTAAAAATAACAAAAGACAGCTGGGTAGAAACATAATATCCAGAGGATACTCAATTCCCTTTGCCACTCCACCCCCCCCCCCCCAATAAAGAAAATCCCAGATGTTCTACCCAGTCACAGGGACCAAGCAGCCTTAGAGTTCCAAAGGTTGCTGGACAAAAGAGTCAACCAGCTAGTCCCAGCAGACCAGAGGAGATCCGGAACTTCCTCAAGGTTCTTTTTAGTTTCAAAGAAAATGGGTCTGGAGACCGATTCTGTCTCTCAGTGGTCCTTTCAGAAACTTCCAGTGTCACAACAAATTTTCATAATGAATACATGCAAGAATGACCTTCAGTGGGGTCTGACATCTCAACATGTATCTCGGGGACGTCCATTCATTCTACCCAGTCCCATAGCCACAGTGACCACGGATGCTTCCTTGATTGGGTGGGTATTATCAGGGAAGAACAGCGCAAGGCATGTGGAAGAAACATGAGGCTCATCTACATATAAATGTCCTGGAGTTGAGAGCGGTACTTCTAGCATTGCAGTGCTTTCAAGACTCTCTACCTCAGGGAACAATTGCAATTCAGACAGGCAACATGTCAGTGGTCTGCTACATCAACAATCAAGGAGGAACCAAGTCTTACCCTTTGTGTCTAGAGGCCATGAGAGTATGGCAGTGGGCAATCTCATCTCAGCGCTTTCTGATAGCAATGCACATCCCGGGGAAATCCAATGTGATAGCAGACAAGCTGAGCAGGGCAATCTTACTGCCTCACGAGTGGTCCCTAAAGCAACAAGTAGCGGAACGGATATTCCGCAGGTGGGGCCAGCCTTGCTGTGATCAAAATGCAGTAGCTACTTTGCTCTAATTCCCCTGCTGGGGGAAGCCCCAAGGGATGCACTGGTGCACAATTGGCCCCTGGGTCTCCTTTATGTATTTTCTTCCTTCCCTCCGATTCCCAAGGTATTACAGAAAGCAAAACTTCTGGGATGGACCATGATCCTGATAGCCCCTTAATGGCCTCGGCAAATTTGGTTTCCCTTCCTCCAGCTTCATCTTTTGGAAGAACCCTGGATTCTGGACCCAGTTCCGGATCTGTTGACCCATTCATCGGGGGTTCTTCATCCTTCTCTTCATATCTTCAAACTGACAGCTTGGCTGCTCCAATTCCCACAATAGCCAGGATTTACAACCTCTGAGCTGAGGTCCAACATATTATAACATCTTCTCATAAATCATCCACCAAAACGTTATATCTTAGCAAATGGAAGAAGTTTTCCTTATGGGCCTCTCAGAATGATGTTGATCCTTATCTAGCTCCAATCCCATCTATATTGGAATTTCTAACTAAACTATTCAATGAAGGAGCTGCTGCAGCTACCATTAGAGTTCAGTTGGCAGCAATCTCAAACTTTCTTCTTGGCTTCCAAGGCTCCAATGTCATGTCGCATCAACTTGCTAAAGCCTTTCTTAAAGGTGCCATTCATCTGAAGCCACCAATCAGTGCTCCAGTCATGCCATGGAATCTAAATTTTATTCTCTCCAGAATCATATTACCTCCCTTCGAACCAGCCTCATCCTGTCCTTTGAAATTCCTTTCATGGAAGACTATTTTTCTGAGAGCCATTACTTTTTGATCATCACATCTCCTTGTCTGATTTTCCGTAATGACAGAGTTTTGCTCAGAACTAATCCATCCTTTTTACCAAAAGTTTGTTCAGAGTCAAATCTGAACCAATCTATTGAGTTGCCAGTCTTCTTTCCCCAATACACTAATAGGATAAAACACATGCTGCACAGACTTGATGTTTATAGACAACTCCGATTTTACCTAGACAGAACAAAACAATTCAGATTAATGGATCAGCTCTTTGTTTCCTTTTCAGAGTCAAAGAAAGGTACTCCAGTGACAAAAGTAACCTTGTTGAGATGGCTGTCAGATTGCTTTTCCTTCATTTATAATTCAGAAAATGCTCCCTTGCAACAAAAATAAAGGCCCACTCTACTAGAGCTGTTTCAACCTCATTAGCTTTTTCTGCAAGGTTACCATTAGATTCCATTTGTGCAGCAGCTACCTGGTCAAGACCTCATACCTTTATCACTCATTACAAAGTAGACAAGGCCTCCAGGGACAGGACCTCATTTGGTTCCACAGTTCTGAGGAATATTCTCCCGTGAGCCACCCGAGAAAATGGTGCTTGGGATGCTACCCATCAGTAAGAATGAATGGCGAGATAGAACAACTTCACATAAAGAAGTTATGTACTCACCATAACGTTCCATGTGAGTTGTTCATCTCACCTTCATTCTTATGTCCCACCCTCCAACCCCCATCCAGTCTACTTGAGGTCTGTCTCCATTCTTATAGGATGCTTTGCCTCTTATCCAACTCTCTGAGTGGCATATTTATACTACTAAGTAGTCAGGCAGCAAACAGGATCGGAGGGAAGATCAGGGTACATCATGGGATAGGGAGTTGGCCTCAAGCTGGTTGAAGACCTTGAGCTTTTGCAGTTGGTCAAGTTGGAGCCGAGTAGCGGCTCTGAACCCATCAGTAAGAATGAAGGCGAGATGAACAACGCACATGGAATGTTATGGTGAGTACATAACTTCTTTTTTGTCCATGTTACATGTGACTATATAGTCAGTGTACTTTTGCAGCATTTGTGGCTACCTTTTCATTTTACATTAAAGGAATACTGTTTTATATAAAAAAATACTACTTCATTGTAGCCGTCAATATGAAATCAGTATGCACTGTCATTAATTTACTTTGCCAATTACATATAATTAAGACTCAAGCTGGGGGGGGGGGGGCATAGTGACACTGGACACCAGTAAGAAAATACAGTTTTACATATGATTTAAGCAGTAAATTCTCAACGGGGTTGTCAGAGGCATATTAAGTTCATATTTTAACTGAAAAAAATATTAAGGGTATAATACTACTTTAAGCAGTATTTTTCTGTAAGGTAAAATGTCCTTATTTGTTGGCAAAGAATAATCTGTTATAAATAAGAGGTATGATCAGATTTACATTGACAAGATACAAATTATCCTCTTTTTCAGCACTGAGTAGGGAAACCCATAAAGATCATTGACTACTTTATTGCTTGTTGTCCGACGTATCCATAACGTAGTCAGAAAAAGGGTCTGTTTGGGCTACACATTGATAGTATTTAAATGCTACTTCTGCTTTTAGGCTGCAGTAAGGCCAAGGATTTTGGTAGGTCGAGTTAAGTAATCTGAGACAAGGTTTAGACATAAAAAAAGTCTTCCTAAAAATACATTTATCCTGAAAGGAAAGTCTACATGTCAGCATTGTTGCTTTAGGTCACAGTATCTTGGAAAATAGTTACTAGTCATCTCTAGCCTAGGTGAAGGTGATACTTCTGAAACTCCAAATAGTACACATTATAGGTATGAAGCAGGCAGTGGAAGAAATAATGATGTCCCAGTTTTCATTTTTATTTATTTTTGTTTGTAACACTTGTTACATTGGTAACTGAACCGGTCTGTGACACTTTCCATCGATGACCCTAGCCACTGGCAGTGCAGAACAATAAGTTCACAGATAAAAGTATCTTTATCAGGACAAATAAATCACTCTTCTTAAAACAATGACAATATAAGAAGTTACATAGAACTGATTACAATTTTTACAAGTATACAGTAATGTGTAGTGTTAAAATGGCATGCAGAGTTAACATGGTCAGCACAAGAAATTAGCATGCACAGAGATGAAATTAAATAGAAATATGCCATGGGGATGTGCCTCATTAACATAATCAGTGATGCAGGAATACCCATACTGTTACTGGAGAGTTACTTAGAGAGAAGCTTGGCAGCAAGGCAAAATAAGATACACTTCATCCAGCAGTAAAACCACTTGTAGGGGAGAAAAACTGAATTAGAATTAATGACTGAGCAGAAGTACATTTTAGTCTAGTAGTTAGTAAAATTAAGGATGGTTTTCCATTTTTTTTTGTTTGTTTTTCTTTTTACAGGCATGAAAAATTAAGGAATGGACTTTCGCTAATGTCAGTGTGTGCTAGAGCTAACAGTGAGGTAGTGGGCATGCCATTTAAGTAAGTTATCTTTGGTGCAAGTGCTGAACACCTCTCTCTATCCCTTTGGGAAACATCTGTCTGAAATTGGGAACCATTAGTGTCCATTAATAAGACCCAGGCTGGAGGCAGAAAGGAAAATATTTATTTAGACACTTTGCAGCTCTCCAGAAATGATCTAATTTATTCTGAGAATGATTTCACATTTACATTGGGCATCAGCCATTCTCCCAGCAATGAACAGTTGTTACTGATTGCATGTTAAATATACATAGTCTCTACACATTTCTGGGATTACAGGAGAGTACAAAATAAACAGTACAAGAGCTAAAGCTTCTGCAACTTGAGCAAATGCAGTCCTACTCTTACTCAAAAATCCAGAGAACCGGTGTACCATAAGCAAGCAAATACATTGCTCACTTAGTAAAACTGGTTTACTTTGTTAGTAATGCACTCCTCAGTTTTCTTTTGTAACTCCATGGCATACTTCGTAGTGGTTTTCGTGGACATTGTGAGTAGTAATGTTTCTCCTTGGGTTAAATCTGGTTACAGCAGCAGTCCAGCTACATGTGTTCTCATCATATGCATTTAACACTATACAACAGCTTGTCTGTTGGTGTTATCAGTCAGTCCCTCCAAAAAGTATCTCTGTCAGCAGGATCACTGACTCAGGAATGCTTTTCTTATTCTTATTCTTAAAATTACTTCTGAAACATATGAGCCTTTGTTTACATAATAAATATCTGTAGTCTCATAATTAAGAAACCTTGAATACTTTGCTACAGCAGTTAACGTGTGTGTGTGTGTGTGTGTGTGTGTGTGTGTGTGTAAATCTGTATATGTATGTACATGTTTCTTTGTGCATGCATATGCCCTCAGTAGGTTATATTGTTTTTCATTCTGTATGGATCTTTCTCCTGAAGCATGTACTAAACCCTAGCTGTGATTTCTGAACCACTTCTCCCACATCCATCCATATTGTATAATACCTAACCACGTTTCTTTACCACAGCCTCCACCTAGGTTTCATCTCCATGTTGTGTCCCCTCATTCACTGGCTACTGCAAGGTATTTGCATGCAACAGATGAGTCAAATGTAATTTGGAGCAAATCCAAAGCATTCAGATGTCACTGGTCACAATGGAGGTAAATACACCTCCAAAAATTAAAATCTATTCTAAAGTATGTACTTCTTGAAACTTAGGGTAGAAAAAAATGTATCATTCCATTATGATAAGAAAGATTATACCAACATGGACTGACTCACATTTGGGTAACACGAGCCTTGCTGTTTGCTGAAAGTCCAAAAAACTACAATCAAAATTATTCTTGTGTTGATTGCATAGTTTAGTAATATAGTAGCTGCAAAATAAAAGGAAGAAAGTGGGATGTACAGATTGATCATAACTCTGAACAGCTGTTTCTTTTAATTTATCCTCACTACTTTAACTGTTCACTTCTCAACACAGACATGTATCTGTCTACTGTCACTTTATGCATAGATCTGTTAAAATATGCACATTTGTTTCATCATGACAAATCATGACAAACTGTCATGCATTAAATAATAGACCATAATAAGGAATTTTTTACTGTAAGAAAATGAAGGACTTAAAATAATGCATAATAACGGGGGATGCTGTATACCTAACAGGATGAAACTGTCATAAATAAATTCAGTCCAAAGCATTAATTTCTTTGAGAACAAGGTCAAGAGCTCAATCCAAGTACTGAACATGTCAAAAAAGTATAATGGTGTTTGCCATTCATGTAAATTGTTTATAATCCACCAATTGTTCTTTCTTGTTTCCCTTGACCTTTCTGTAACTGTAAATGAATGACTAGAGGACATTGTCTGTCAAGTTTTGTAAGCTGTATGTTAAATATATTTTTCTTGATGAATTACATTAAGGCTACTCCCAAGAACTGTTCTTGCACACACAAAGTAGTTGTTACTATTTTCTGCTCCACTCCACAGCTGTGCCAATAAACATGTCAGGATCATACTTGTCTGCCAGCCTTGGTCAGTAGCAAATTGCAAATGTAATAAATTCTACTCTGGATGACTGTACAGGAAGAATACATGTTAATTTCTTTATTAGTTCCATTTTTGTTGTGGTTATTAGTCCTGCAGCCGACACAGGAAAGCAGAAAGCAAAGGCATGTGTTGAGATATATAAATATATATGCGTGTGTGTGTCTGTGTGTTTCGAAATGATGAGACATGACCACTAAAACTGGATGACAACTAGTGCAGCAGAATCCTAAAAGAGTAATTATTAATGTAAATTATCTGGCAGTTTGGCACAGAAGATTAACACCCTGGTTTTGAATTACTTACTGCCAGTTTGCCTGTTGTGCGTCTCTGAGCAACTTTCTTTTCCCCTAAAAAGCGACAGTTGGATCTAATGTTTTTTCTCAGTAAACAGCATTAATAAAATGGTCTCCTTATCATTTACCATGTAAGTTAAAATTATGATGACAGATAAGGGCCACTTGAGACACTTACTCCAGTCTTTTCTATACCTGCTAGATAAAGTGGAAATCCAACTTGGCCAGTTTATTTTTTATCTCATTTCTCTAAAGAACTACCTTACACATTTGTTGCTTGCATCCTTTATTTGTGAAGCTGTTTCTTACTGTACTATTTCTGCTTAGTGTCTACCCAAGTTTTCCACCTCCTTTTTTGTGAAATAGTATTTCCTAGTATTTCCACTGTTTCATACAAACTATATAAATGTGTGTGAGCTTTGCAGTTGCTCCAGTGCTAGTGAAACAATATTTGCTGGTCTTGTCACTTTGATGCAGTTCTAATGAAAACATGTTTTCTGGCCTGTCAATTTGATAAAATGAGATTTTACCTTTCTACCCTGGTTACAGAACTAATTGCACTGGTAAAAAAAAAAAAATGTGAAAAAAAAGACTCCAAATCTGGAGTGACTTGGTAGATCCCTGCGGGAGTGTGGTACTTTTTGAAGGGCAAGGAGTATTGAGTATAGTATTTGTTACCTACAAAAAGGAATTGGTAAGGATAAGGAAAACTCCCTGCATTTACCTATCAATGTGTTTGATTCACCTGAAGTACCTCTGACTCAGACAGATGGGAGCTTGGTTTAGTCTGAATGCTGCACTGTAGTAGAATAAGAATGTGTACCCCTGGTATGGGAGTAATAACTAAAGCCTAGCAATTTTCCCATCATCAAAAGCTGGTGTTCATGGTAAATATGGAACTAGAGGCTGGGTCACTGACACAGTGGCAGAATTTTTGTTTGTGGCACTACTGACCTGTAAATGCTGAGAAATCTAGGTTATCAGAGGGCTGCAGGATAGGAAAAGCTCTGAGGATGCATCTACACCTTTCCTTCCTTGGCAAGATGCTTGGGTATGGCTGCTGCTGCTGCATTCTAATTCTTGGCTCCTTTTGTGCCTCAGCCACTGGTGGATAACTCTGTTATGACCCATTTGGTTCTTCTGACTGCTCATCATTTTCCACTGATCTGTCTGGTGTAGCACCTAAAACCACCTTGTACTGGGTTATAGCCAGGTCCATACCTCCCAACCATACCAAATTACTAGTTTTTTACCGAGTTTTGGGGACCAAATTGTGGGGGTGCCACGTTTCCCGAGTGGCACCCCTTCATTTCTGAGTTTTTCAGATTTTTTTTTTTGAGCTGACATCATCACATGTGTGATGACGTCAGCTCCATCAAGGCTACCAGCCTGTCAGAATTGAGGTCACGTGCATACTGGCTGGCTCACTATAGATTCCGGCTGTTCAAATGGAGAGCAAGGAAACATTATCTTTGGCCGCTATTTTGTGTGAACACTGTGAACAGAAGGGACTCACTGCTGCAGCTGCAGTATTATTCTAGACACCTGGCACTTGCAAGTGAGCCATTTTGTGTGAACAGCTGCGTTATTATTCTGGCAGAGCCATTATTTTGTAAGCCGTTACACGTGCAATACGCATTCCTCCTGGCTTGAATAGAGACATACGTAATCTGAACGGGTAGGATTCTAATTTCTTAGTTTTATACTTGCTGGCTTTAATACACTTTAGTTTCTGGCTTGAATAGAGACGTCCGTTCCTAGGGTAAGATTGTTAGTGAACTGAACATGTAGGATTCTTAGTTTTACACTTGCTGGCTTGAATTCACTGTAGTTTCTGGCTTGAATAGAGACATCTGTTGTGTGAACAGCTGCATTATTATTCTGGCAGAGCCGTTATTGTGTAAGCCATTAAACTGAACGGGTAGGATTCCTAGTTTTACACTTGCTGGCTTGAATACACTTTCGTTTCTGGCTTGAATAGAGACGTCCGTTCCTAGGGTAGGATTCTTAGTGAACTGAACGAGTAGGATTCTTAGTTTTACACTTGCTGTCTTGAATAGAGACTCCATTGTGTGAACAGCTGCATTGTTATTCTGGCAGAGTCATTATTTTGTAAGCCGTTAAACTGAACGGGTAGGATTCTTAGTTTTACACTTGCTGGCTTGAATACACTTTAGTTTCTGGCTTGAATAGAAACGTCCTTTGTGTGAACAGCTGCATCATTATTCTGGCAGAGCTGTTATTTTGTAAGCCGTTAAACTGAACGGGTAGGATTCTTAGTTTTACACTTGTTGGCTTGTGTGTGTGTGTGTGTGTGTGTGTGTGTGTGTGTGTGTGTGTGTGACTGCCCCCAATTTTAATGCACCTGGTGGCTAGAGGTACTCAGGCTCAAACCCTGTACCTTGGGTACAAGGTAAAAAGAGTCTAAAGTCATTAGCCACCACCACTTGTGAATTTTTGCCTCATATTTTTTATCTGTTCCTCATAAAGTCTGTAGCTTTCAGGATTTTTGTGACAAAGAAATCACTGAAGGGTTGAATTCACTAAATAATGACAGGCATTTGAATTTCAGACTTCATACTGTTCAGAAAATAAATGGTAATACAAAACGTTTTATTCTAGCAATTTTCTAAGTTAAGTATTTGAAATTTGTCCCTCTTTTGGGGCTGTATTCCCCCATTATTGGCTTTGTCCATGTTTTTGTGCTATGACGTTGAGAGCTATAGTGAGAACTGAATTCTGTATTAGCACATTATTGGCTTTGTCCAGATTTTTGTGCTAAGAGGTTGAGAGCTATGTTGAGAAGTGAGGACTGAATTCACTAAATGAGAGCCATTTAAGTTTCAGTCTTCCTAGCTTACAGGAAACTGCTGATTTGGCATAGTGGTATGTTGCTCTGACTGTAGTACACAGGGTCTTGGGATCAAGACTTGGCAGTGAAATGCATGGTGGTAACACATTTTATTCTAGCAACTTTCCAAAATTATACAAGTAGTGTTTAAAATGTGTCCCTGGTTTTTGGCCTCCCCCCACCCCCCCCTGAAATTGAAAATAAGTGCAAGAAGCTGTGCAAGATGCCTATGGCTTACACTACTGTCATTTATATAAATATATATATTGTGTGGGTATGGAAGTAGACTTTTATGATGGAAATTTTCTGAATTGGGCAGATGTCCTTCAAGGATGCATCTGCCAGTCTTTCGCCAAGCGCTTCCTGTACAGAGCAAGTTCAGCGTCGGGTCGGTCAAAGTCAGTCTGGCCACTACTACTTGCCTCCACTCTTCACCACTAGATAGACTTCTACACTCGCATAAAGGCATCACGACGCCCATTTTCTCTTCAGAAAGTGTCATACTCAAGCAGAAAAAGTAAACAAAGGCCCGCCAACTAGATTTACATCTACCGAATACTACCTTTCTTAAAAGACTTCACTTAATGGGGCTGCTAGACCTTTCTGCGCTTAGCCGGTTTCAGCTCTTTTTGCTTAACTGTTTAAGGCGGGGTGACAAATACCATATGCATTTACCACTGCATCCTTTAATAGGCCGACGCAATGATATTTCTGTCTAGCCTGTGACTCCTTTAAGAAACGGCTTTTCCGCTGTCGGTCGGAATTTGCTGAGTGAGTTTCGCGCGCTTTAAAGGACTTCAATGCCGCTTCATCCTCCGACCACGCAGAGTTAAAAATGCAGAAAAGGACAGACGCGCCTCCAACCAGCTTGCCGAAACCTTGGTTGCTTTCAACCTCAAATCCGCCTCAGTTTCTTGCTGGAAACCGAATCCTCGGTCCTCCTTGCAGCCTAAAGCCACTTCAGACCGCCTGCAACTCAATCCAACCTGATTGAAGCGGCTACTCAAATCCCAAGCTAAACCTTGCAGGTTCCCAGGATCAGGCTACTATCCCTCTATCCAGCAACTGCACGTAAAACTGTGCTCATGAACCACCTGCAACCATGTCGACATACCTTCAGGCCAGCTAGCGAATCTGCCAAACTCTCTCCTATGACCCCCGCCTCAGGCAGAGCTCTAGAGAGACAACCTCGCAGATGAGAGGATCTCATTTAGATCAGGGAGCCCAAGCCACCCAGATAGGGCCTCCCCTCATGAAGAGAGAAGAGAGTGCCCCCTCCAGAGCCTGCCTCCCCCTTATGAGGATGACTCCCCTGATGATTCAGATAATTCCTGCCTCTCCGGGCCCCTTTTTTTGTATGAAGAGGGATTTGCTGAAGAGCTAGAAGAGAAGGCCTTCAGGGCTTCTGCATTTACCACTCCATAGGGCCTTGCATGCTATGATGCATTTCTCACTGCATGGGGCCAGGATTTTTCAGATCTCTTACTGTCTGATATGACCTTTCTGCATTTGTTGTAGACAGGCTCTTCAGTATCTTACCTACAGTTCTTACTGTTGTGGACTATCTCCTTAAGACACCTTGTACTGCTCCTGATTATCTCCAAAGGGGCCCCGAAACTTAGCATAGGTACTACAGGGTTCCGGACACATTATCATTTGTATAACTTCTTGCAGTGTGGGGTATCCAGGGCACTTCTGCTGGGGCAGCTACTTCTGCTAAAAACCCTCTTCCTGAAAGGGAATTAGGCCTTAGAGAGATTACTGGTAAAGTTTCAGATGATGCTACTCTTCGAGCTAGGCATTGAACTGCCAATTCCATATGATCCAGTATCAAAATCAAGTCAGTAACCAGTTAACTAAAAAAGCTGTCCTTCAGTGAACTTTCTTTAAAAAATTGTTCATGTGCACAGGATCAGACCTTACCATCAGCAAAAGAAAGCAAAATACCAGATCATGTGTTAATCAAAGCTTAGATCAGCTATGACTGGTACAGTCAACAGAAGCTGCCTCCTGCACAACAGGTGCTGAAGAAGATGGAAGAGAAAGCTACTCAATGCCCCACAGACAAGATCAATTTTGGCAAAATCACGTCCAAGGTGTGCTGAAGAAGAAACAGAGAAGGACAATCTGTCCCTCCAAGGGAATTGAGGAGTCAGGTCCCCAAGAAGGTTTACCCTCCAGGGCCCTCCAAGAATTGGTCCTTTCACAGAGGACGCCACAGCTACAGGCCAACAACCAAGCCGCCAAGAGGCAGGGGTCACAGGCACACAGCCTACAGAGGATGTCAACACCTACCTACACCCCTAGCAGTGTACAGCAGGAACAAGCCACCACCACTGGCCACAGGACAATCAGAGTACACCTTAGGGCAGGAAGCATTCACTAGGAGGAGCATAGTTGGCACTACAGGACAAAGCTAGCAAGTGGACAGGGCAGACTTATCATAGACTTACAGCATAAGTAAAATTTGCAGACACACTACCAAGGCAAAGAGAGCACTTCCTCTAAAGCCAAGGAAGAGAACAATGCCAAACCTACTCCAAACTGCAAGGAAATGAAGCTCTAAAGCAAGAAACCTCATCGACCTATCCTAGACAACAGAAATTTACCATCTAACCTCTAAGGAACCAGATTTTTACCCAGCTTACCCTGTTGTCCCAAAAGAAAACCAATGGAGACCTATTCGACCTGTCCCAGTAAACACACTGCAGTCCTCATTGTCCCAAAATTCAAATGAAGACCCTACAGCAGTTTTCCCCCATGCACCAAATTGATGCTCATACCTCAGATTCAAGCTTCTAGGATCCTGCATCGGCCCCCTCAACTCAAATGCTTGAAGATACCCTCATTTCAGGCTCCAGAAATTTTATCAATTCTCTACTCAGCCCTTACTATCTATTCACTGTAGAGTGTTCACACCTGCCTGGCATCCTTACCAAGTCATTTACAAGAACAAAATAGCAATCTATTCCACAGGGGACGATCGCCTGTTAGGGCCGTGATAAACAAGAACAAAAAAGCAGTCAACTTGATACTGACACCCCTGCGATAACCAAGTTCTCTAATACACAGTCAATATAAAAAGAGCAGCTCCTCACTAGAAAAAGGTAAAATAACTCTACCAGAAAACAGGATCAAACAGATGGCATTCCTTGGCAAGAAAAACAGGAGCAACCTCTACTTTGCAAGCAAAGCGCATATTACAAAGCACAAAGTTCAAAGCATTGCAAGCCTTGCCTATGGCTGCCTGCAATTTATTGGTAGAGCATGCCAGACAATAAGAAAGAAAGCAAAAAATAAATTTAAGGAATTTATGGTCTCACAACAACAGGGTTTGTGGCCTGTCAATCAAAATAATCCCATGCCTGCTCCACAGAATTCAACCAACTCAGACCATCACAAATCAAAAAGGAGGACTGCCCTTCCACAGCATGGACAAAAGCCAGACGCACACAACGACGCTCCAGACAGCTGCAAATATGGATAACTGAAAGGAAAATGGACTCAAGACCAGCTGCAAGGACACATAAACCAAAAGATAATGCTGGACAGAACCGCAGCAATTGTACAACAATTCACAACACTGTCTCACAAGGCCAACAAGGGATATGTTATTCGGTACCCACAGCTATGTGGCTGAATTAAACACTGAGCTTTAACCTGAGCTTCA
Source organism: Protopterus annectens (assembly GCF_019279795.1). NCBI lineage: Eukaryota > Metazoa > Chordata > Ceratodontiformes > Protopteridae > Protopterus > Protopterus annectens. The sequence goes on along the minus strand of NC_056749.1, from coordinate 474,476,305 downwards.
AATAACCTCTTGGCAATGGACCCTGAATGTGGCCCTGAAAACATACATTCAGTTACAAGCACTTGAACCAGGAAAAGAAAACATATTGGGCAGACAGCATTCAGACATATTCAAAAGCTCTACAAGAATGCATCCTTATGCAAAAAAACTTTTACAAGAAAATGGGGATTACTAGAAATGAAGACTTATTTGCATCCACATGCAATCACCAACTGAAGAAATTCTTAGGTACCATCACCACCCACTTGCTTTCAAAGTGGACTCCTATTGTCAGTGAAAAACCCTGAAGCATAAGAATTCCCAAGACTTCCTTTTGATGCTCAAGGTGCAGATGAAGATCAAAGCAAGATTGGTAACTGATCATCCTGATAGCTCCAACCTGGCTAAGGCAAGATATACTGGTTCCTCCGACATGTCAACAGACAACAATGGCCCTGCATCTGTTCCTGAAAAACAGACACAGAACAATTCCCTGCACTGCATCCAAACCTGAAAATACTAGCAAGTATCCTAGAAGAGGTTAAAGACATTATCTTGGGCTCAAAGACCCTCAACAAGAGAAAAGTATCAGTAGATGGGCAACAAGAAATCACATTTGGAGTACTGCAAAAGGAGAAAACATGATAGTATTGCAAAGGAGAAAATCCACTGGTAAATATAGACATCCTCTTCCCGGCAGAGCTCTCTTCCACTTGGCAGATGTCCTATTCTTCCATTAAGATTCATCACCCATTAAGATCCTCAAAGTTCAACTTGATCCTCCAGTCTTCTTCACATGAGAGGAAGCCCAGCAAAACTACCTTAGGAAGCATCAAACCACCTAATGTAAGGACTTGAACTTTGTGCTAGAAAAGTTGGCTAGAACCTTTGCTCCCTCCAGCAACAGCAGAATTACACACTTTATCATGGAAAACTGCTTTCCCGTTTGCAATCACTTCAGCAAGACTGGTATCTGAGCTACAGGCATTAATGGCAGTACAATGGCAGTACAGCATTTCCTGAATAGAGGTCAAGATACAAAGTCCACAAGAACAAACCTACTTTTATCCCAAAGGTCTTTAAAACAAGCATTTCTCACTAAGCTATTCACCTACCTACAGAGACCTGCAACCCACAGAAACCAATGACTGTGATGTACATAGACAATTACGGACATTGCTGCCATTACCTGGACAGGACCACCTGGACTAAAAACTGGTAGCATATGTGCATAAAATGATAGGAATGGAAGGAACAAACAGACAACAAATACAATCTGGAAGTGGAATTTAAATTGCATTAGATTTGTTACTGGAGAAATGAAAGAAATCCAGAAAACATCAGGCTCATGTGGCTACAGGCACTACCCACTACCACAGCTTTTATGAGGCACAAAGACCTTTTATTTTTTTAGAGCTGAAGTTAGCTCCGTGCATACATTTGCCAGCATTAATACTTACCTTTTACCTTATACTCCAGAGCCTGGAGCAGTAGTTTTGGGTTGCTGTTGTGCAATAAGGATCTTACATACACATAATCTCTTCCTCCCCAGTTTGGCTATTTTATAATATTCCATTTGTAATTTGTAAGGACCGTGATGCATCCTTGAGGACATAGTAAGGTTTTTTGTACCTACTATAAATGTAGATGTCCGTACAGGGCATCTGCTGTGTCAGTCACCCTCACCCTCCTTCCCGTCCTCTAGGGTCCTAGGTATTTGGCCCTAGCTGCTGGCTAATGGGGAATTGTTTGTTTTGTATATATTATATAACATGGTTATTTTTTGTTTTTTCTTTACTATTTGGAACCATTTGCATTTATCCAACCAAATTCCTCCTAGAAGGGCAGCTGGCCCTGGGGGCTGGGGAGAAAAACACTAAGGAAATGGCAAGCTGTGCAAGAACTGCAGAAGAACTGTAGCTATGACGTCGGGGTGAAGTGCGACGCGGCAGGAGACCACCAGACTTTTGAATCGGGTTGATCAAGGGGCTGGCTGACAGGACAACCCCAGACGGTAAGTTGCCAGATGCAGCCTATCGGGGACATCTACATTTATGGTAGGTACAAAACTGTACTTTTTGTCATTACTGGTTCATGCATTTTGTTTCATTGCCTACTGGAAAAATGTCAGACAATACATTTAAAATGTGCTCTAACAAGTGTGCTGTATTGTACAAGGAATATAATTTAATAAAGTCAGGAAGGTGTATCAAAGAACACGTGTATATTTCTTGTTTTGTGTGCAAGGGGCCAATGATTTGAAAACAGCCCAAAGGTAGTCTTTATCAACTACTGGCCAGATGCATTTTCTTTGGATGTGGTGTGGGTTTCAATGCTGTTTCAATGAATGTGAGTTTCAAGTGCAGAGCCGTTTTAATACGAAGTCTGTTTTCATTGTGAGACAGTGTTGCTTTGTTTAATTAGAAGATGTCTATTAATGTTTGTGCATTGTGCTATAAAATGTAAAAATAAAATCCAAATCATTGTAGAAGTAAAGCAGTATGCACACATTAGTATTTATGGTGAATGGGGCGAAATAGCCAGGTAATGGGACATTGGAATGGCTGCAGGGGGACTCTGGTGTCATATTTTGGTTGTCTGTTCTTCAGTTTGTGTTTGAAAGTTGGTATCCCACAATTCCATTGGACGGGGTTACGTAATTATGTATGCACATTTTATGTTAATCAGCGTACAGATTTGTACCTATTTTTCATGGGCCTTGTCCAGATTTTTGATGTTTCCAGGTTGAGAGGTATGGTCCTCTGTGGCAGTAGACAAAGTAGAGCTCGCTTATCATTCTCAGGGGAAGGGGCAGCCAAAGGTTCTTCACACAGCCAGAGGAAGTAGCCTGAATGTGGAATGAGAATGCCTACTAAGGGTCATTCTTTTTACAGGGAGTTTCCCAGGTAAAATTAACATGTTGACAAAAATCTTGCCTTCTCCTGTTTGTATTTCTGTAGATAGAGAAGACCTGCTGGAATTTGCTTAGAATGCAATTCCTGCTTTTTTTTTGTCAGCTGCCCCTTCAGGCAAGAAAAGAAAAAAAGTTCTCTTTCCCTCACAGGGTTTGTTAGTAGGAAGAGCAAGCATTGCAGAGGTATGGTTGTACTCAGGAATTTCTTCTCAATGGGAACATTCTGATTTTGTACAAAGTATTTCAGATTTCTTTATTGAGGATTTATCTTTTTTGAGACAAAGTATATTTTTAGAAGGAGCAACATAAAACTTGTGTTGCACTGAAACTTTATTATAATTTGTTACAGTTGGACATGTCTGAGTCTGCAGCTATTCCTCCTGCTTTGCTTGCTTTAGAGAAAGTTTTTCTCACTGTTTGTAGTTTACCTGACAGTCAAATTCCTGCCTCCAGGAAGTCTTATAGGTTGTACAGGGTAAATCTGACTCATACTAATAATAAAAAGGCAGATCCAGCAGCGCTTTCACTATCCAAATTCTCTTCTGCTAACCAGATTGTTGCTGCTAACCCCATTCCCTATGACGGTAATGGGAAAGCTTCTGACAGGTTGGGAAAAAAGTGTATTCTTCTGCTACCTTAATTTACAGAATTTTAAACTGTCAAGTTCACGTGTTAAAGCTTTTGCTTTTATCTTTTGAGAACATGCAAATGTTTATGCTTAACCTTACTTTTCTGAGGTAAAACATTCTCTGAGTGCCTCTTTAATATCTGCTTGATAACTTGCAAAGAATGTTTTAAAGTATACTTATGATGCTGATGATAATTCTTCCAAAGTTGCTGCTTCTGGGTCAGTAATGAGAAGATCTATTTAGCTTCATTCTCAACAACTTCCTAAAGATATTAACACTGAAATGTTAAATTCTCCCTAAACGAAAAAATTCTGTTTGGTCCTTCTGCAGCTGAGGTACTCAAAAGGTGTGACGAAAGGGGAAAGCTGATTCAAGGAGTCACTCGATTTTTTCAGCCCTCCTTTTTCCATTCAAATAAAAGAATCCCTTCTTCCTCTGTTCTCTTTTCCAATAAAGTGGTCAAGCAACAGGATTTTAAAAAGGAATGGCAAGGAAGCGTTAAAAAGAAAGGGAGAGCGGCAAAGAATCATGACAGTCCTTCCAGTCAAATTGTCTGATTGGGCTCCCCTTCCTTCCCACCCTGGCAATCTCTCCCCTTCTCCCAGTCTTCATCTTCCATCACAGCACCAGACTGTTTCAGACCAATGTGGTCTAAAGGTAATTCAGAAGGGATACACTTGTCAATTGGAATCCCTCCATCTTTTGCAGAGGATTCCTCCTTACCCAGTAAACCAAGTCTTCCTGTTCTACCCAGTTCTGAATCAAGTGCATACCTGCCTTATGAGCAAAGATTTTTATTCATAAATGTTTCTGGTACCAAAGAAAGAAGGGAACTGGAGACCTGTTGTGGACCTTTCCCTTCTAAATATATTTGTCAAGATTCCAGAGTTCACATTGTTATTCATTCAGTCCATTCTCCTGTTGCTCCCTTTACTAGCTTTCATGGTAAAGCTAGACCTAAAGGATAACTACCATTGTATTCCCACTTGTAAGTAGTTCAGGCATTTCTTAAGATTTTCTGTGACTGGCTCATATTATCTGTTCTGTCTTACCCTGAGGACTTTCCATTACATCCAAGATATATCTTATCCTTGCACACTTCTTCCAGGTGTCAAGAGTCTTTGGCGATTGTTCTAAATCTTTAACACTGTTCTTTCAAATCAACTTACAGAAGTCTTCTTTTGACCTTTCTCACAGAATTATTTTCCTGGGATGCTGACTAGATTCTGCCCTAGGAAGAGTCTTTCTTCCTCCAAAGTAGTGATGTTCCAACTGTTGTTGAGTGTCTCCAGTCAGACAGGTATGTGCAAGGGAATTTCTCAGGATTGTGGGATGAATGGCTTTTATGACTCTCGTGCTTCTCCTGATCAAACTCCACATGAGGAAAATTCAGTGGTTCCTCAGGTCAGTCTGGACTCAGCATCTTCACCCTCTAACTTTTCAGTTCCTTGTTTTAGGGTTTGCAAAGAGGAAGGTCCCTGGTGGGTAAAGCAGTTATCTCATTATCCAGGACTACCATTCTTCCTTCTGACTCCTCTCCAGTCAGTTAGACTCTTAAGGCATCATATATTCCATCAGAGCAAAACTTTTATTGCAAACACACTAAGTATAACCAGGATAGATGCTCACTAATGGAAACTTCATCCTGGAGTCTTCCAAGAATTGATCTATCTATGGGGAACACATCAAGTAGAGCTGTTTGCTTTGAATCAGAACAGATGACTAAGAAAATTCTGCTACAGGACTCCTTGCAAAACGGTCTGGTAGACAGATGCATTTTCATAATGTTCATGTTTGCTTTTCCACCATTTCCACTAATATCAGGGGTTCTTCTGAAGACCCAGAAGGATTCCCCAAAAATTGTGGTGGTGTTTCCCTTTTGGTCCAAGCAACAGTGGGATGTTCATCGTGTTACACTGCTGCAGTCATTACATTTGGTTATCCTCCCGCAGTTGGCCAGAGTTCCAAAGTCTTGGTCCGGTGTCGGTTGCTGTCGCTTCTTCCCTGACGTCAGTGCGCCAGGGGTATATAAGATGCATCCGACGCCATTTTCTTCACTCTTTCTTGCCGCGCGGTGCCCGAAGCAGAAGCAGTTCGCAAGTGCCGGTCGGCCGACTGCTGAGATTTTTGAAGTCGAACTTCAGATCCGAAGTCTTCAATAAAGCTAAGTACCCCGTTGGGGAAACTTTTTTCTTGCCTCAGACCGATGTCAGAAAAAGTTAATAATTGTATTTCTTGTGGTAAGCAAATACCTCATAAGGACTTCCACTCTTACTGTATTCCATGCGTAGGCCCTGATCACGACGTCGCTAGTTGTCGGTTTTGTGCTAGATTTAACAAACGCACTATAAAAAGACGTTTTGATTTTGCTTTGCACTACTTTGGCCGAAGGTTCAATTATACTATGCCGTTGAATCAACCGACGACCTCAATACCGAAAAAACGCAAAGACAAAGATAAAGACAGGCATCCGAGGTCCAAAACTGACGACGAAACCTCTTCTAGGCCAGTCGTCAGTTCACCGGTTCTCAGTGAGGCGCTTTTGCAGCCCCTGACACCCACTACCTCAGAGCCACAGGCCGCTTCCGACTCCCAGGTGGAGACAACTATTCCTCTGGAAACTCAAGGTATTGGGCCTATGGAAACTAATCCCTCAGATGGGTCTGGAGCCGCTGAGCAGGCATCGGCTTCTGAGGGTGTTTTCAGACCTTCACAACTTACCATTAAAACAACAGCGAAGACAAAGGTACCATTAAAGACAAAGAAACAAGTACAGTATTCTTCTGGACAGTCTTCCATGCCTAAGAAACAGATGCTTAAAATGGCCGAAGACCTCATTACTCTAATCAGGGGTTCCCATCCCCCTCCTGAGAAAAGGCCTAGGCAGGATACAGACTATGATTCCCCTGATCAGGTTTCCATTTCCTCTGATTCCTCTTCAGACCAGGGATACTCTCTACCCCCCTATGAGGACTCTGATGCTGAATAATCTATCCCTTCAGCCTCTCCTCCTGAGGATTATTCTTTTGGGGAAACTTTACATACCATGAGGGAACATTTCCATTGGGAAAGTCAGGATTACTCAGAATCCAAGAAAAGGCTCAGGGATTTCCTTTTATTGCCTCAGCACAGGCCCCTGGCTATTCTGCCTGTGCTAGATATTGTGGATGATGTGTTCTCTGAATCCAGCTTATCTCCTGATTCTTTGCCCCCAGCTCCAGCCAAGCCAGATAGGTATTATAGAGTCCCTGACTCTCACAAGTTTCTTTACAAAAACCCTTCTGCTGATGATCCAGAAACTGTTTCCCAGGGTCCAAAAGGGGTTAAGGCTTCCATTGCAAAAAATCCAGTACCCTCTGACAGAGATTCCAGAGCTTTGGATAGATGGGGAAAGAAAGTATACACTTCTGCAACTTTAGCAGTAAGAGCTTTAAATTGCCAGTTTCACATGCTTAAGTACCAACAATATTTAATGGCTCAGTTAAAACAGAAAATGCTTGCAAGCTGAGAAGCTCCTGATTGTAAAGAAATGCAGGATTTATTGCATGCAGTTGAACAGGTGGGAAAACATACTCTGCAATGTGGTTTTGATTCTTTAGAGGCCTCTTGTAGAGCCCCAGTTACAGGTTCTGTGATTCGAACACATGCTTGGTTAAGCAGGTTGAGGTCAAACAAATTTTTAAAGGTGTTCTGCATCTTAGGCCCACAAGGAAGCCTATTCATCATCCTTGGGACCTTAACTTTGTTTTGGAAAAGTTGACTAAGGCTCCTTTTGAGCCTGCAGTTTCAGCTTTTCTGCCACACTGTACCTGGAAGGCTGTCTTGTTCCTTGCTCTTCTGCTCGGAGGATTTCTGAGCTTCAGGTCCTTATGGTCATTCCTCCTCTTTTGTTTTTCACAAAGACATGGTGTCTGTTCATACTAATCCTTCTTTTATGCCCAAGGTTGTTAATGAGTTGTCCTTAAATCAGGCAGTACAACATCCTTCATTTTTTCATCTTTCACAGTCTGCTAGTTAGAGGGTCCTGTATATCTTGGATTTCCACAGACAGCTCAGGTGTTTGGATAAAACTAGGAGCATAAGTCTGACCTGCTTTATGTTTCTTTTCATCCCTTGACTTTGGGTTTAGCTGTTTCCAATCAAATCATCTCTTCCTGGATATCTAAGGCCATTTCCTTTTGTTATTCTTTTCATGGCAAGTGTCTGCCTATTCTTTTGGATTTCTTCAAGGATTTGGACACCAACTCTATCCTTAAAGCTGCTACTTGGTTCTCAATGCATACCTTTCTTAAGCATTGTAAATTGGATATGGTTCTAGAGCCAGAGCAAGATTTGCCAGGGCTTGGGTTTGTTAAGGACTCTTCCCAGCCTTCCAACTCCCACTATTTTTCTTGAGCTTTTGTAATCTCCCTATGGTTGAGAATACTGCAACAATGATATAGACGAACTAGTACAGTTGTCTAAAATCTTACTGTAACAGTAGATGTCCTTCTCTTCATTGTTGCAATATTCAGTCCCCCCCTCCTTCCACTTTTTTCTTTTGGGTTTTGATTTGGTTACACCCCTGGTCAATGGTCTCCATTTTCCTTCTGCATTTTCTCCACTTGGATATTCATAGCCACCTTATTGTCCTTTGGAGACTGTTGACTACTGGGTCAATTCTGTTTTGAGTAATTGCTTCCATATGTCACATTTATGCCTTGTGTCCTGTGTGGGGAGCATACATATGACATACAGTGCATACAAGATCTAAAGGCTTTGGTATACTGGCAGGATGTTGGTTTATCCTTGGCAGGAGATCCCTAAAGTTAAGAATACTGCATCTACTGTTATGGTAAGATTCCACACAACTGTACTTTCTTAACATGGAAGACTGGTCTGCTCATTACTCTGCCTTCTACTAGGAGAGTATCTGAGTTACAGGCTCTTTTGGTGAGTCAACCCTACTTCATTTTCCACAAGGACGAGGTTTCTATGAGAACACATACTTATTTTATACCTGAAATGGTCACTGAGTTTATTTTGAGACAGCTTATTAATCTCATTTTTTTTTTTGCTGACCCCCAAAACAAAGGAGAAAAATTATTGATACTCTGGACGTTTACAGGTAGTTCAGGTACTATTTGTTTTATTTATTTTACATTTGTTGACCGAGATAGTCTAACTGGATTTATGTCCATTTTCAGTAGAGTCCTGGGGACTACCTAGACAAAACTCAAGACTTCAGGAAAGTTGATCAGCTTTTTGTCTCCTATGAAAGTTAGAGAAAAAGGTAATCCGTGTCAAAGCAGAAAAATTGTAGATGATAGTCTCTTGATATTTCTTTTGCTATTCTTGCCATAACAAGCCACTTGCAGGCAGGGTTAGGGCCCATTTTGCTATGACTTGGATATTCAGGTGGCTTTCTGGAATGGAGTGCAGCACGATGTTCTTTGTGTTTCACTGTTGCAGTCATCACATTTGGGTTATCTGCCTGCATGTAGCGCTCAGCCGGCCTGAATACCAGAGTCTTGGGATTTCTGCGTCGGATGCTGTTGCTTCTTCCATGACGTCAGGTCGTCACGGGTATAAAACATGCAGCCAACACCATTACATTAGTCTTTTTTGCCGTGCAGTGCCCGAAGCAGAAGCACTTTGTTAGTCCGGTCAGCCGCCTCCTGAAATTTTCATTTTTCGAGTTTCAGACCTGAAGTCTTCTGAAAGATAAGTATCCCATTGGGGATCCTTTTTTCTTGCTCTAACCAATGTCAGAAAAAATTAGTAATTGTCTTGTCTGTGGAAAGCAAATACCTCACAGAGATTTTCATTCTTACTGCATCACTTGTTTAGGCCCAGACCACGACGTCCCGCGCTGTCAGTTTTGTGCCTTGTTCAACGCCTGAACTATTCATTGTTGGGCTATTTTTGTAATTAAATTCTTTTGCTTTCGATCTCCATACTCTGAAATGGCTTTGATAAGCCATCCAACTACCGATCTTCCAAAAAAAGTAATGATACAGACAGAGACAGACCGCATAGGTCCAAAACTGCCGACGACGCTACTGTTAAGCTAGTTGCCAGTCCGCCGGTACTCAGTGAGGCGCTTTCGTAGCCCCTGATACCCGATTCTACAGATTTGCAGGCCTCTACTGAGACCCATTCGGAGTCCGGTATGCCGCGGGATGCTTTTTTTACTATGGAACCTGTGAATGTCTCTACCTTGGATTGGTTCGGAGCTGCTGTGCAGGCACCAGCTTCTGAGGGTGTATTCTGGCCTTCCGATTTTCATATTAAACCGACGACGTTGTTTCAAACCAAAAATATTGAATTTCTCAGGCCTAAAGTTCACACTACACCTAGGAAACTGACAACCAAAGCACATTCTCAGGCCCACATGCCACAAAAACAAATGCTTAGAATGGCTGAAGACCTCATTACTTTAATTAGGGGAGGTCAGCTTTCCCCCTCAAAAAGACCAAGAACCGATTTTCCTTCTGATTCTTCAGATGAGGAGTCTGATAACTCTGATCCTTCTGTTTACCAGGACATACCCTTATCTACCTATGAGGATTCTTATGCAGAGGATTCCATTCCCTCTGCTTCCCCTGCAGAAGATTTTTCTTTTGGTGAAACCCTGCATACCCTTAGAGAGCATTTCCGCTGGGAGAGCCAGGATTACTCTCAGTCCAAAAAGACTCAGGGTATTTTTAAACTTGCCTCAGGACAGGCCTTTAGCTATCCCTCCTGTTCTGGAAATTGTAGATGATGTCTTTCTGGAATTCAGCCTTACCCGTGATACTTTGCCTCCACCTCCCAGGAAACCTGACAGGTGCTATAGAGTACCTGACTCCCACAAATTCCTCTTCAAGAATCCTACTGCAGATCCAGAGACCATTTCCCAGGGACCTAAAGGCATTAAGGCTACAACTTCCAAAAATCCTACCCCTTCAGACAGGGATTCTAGAGCATTAGACAGATGAGGTAAGAAGGTATACACCTCTGCTACTCTTGCCATTAGGGCTTTAAATTGCCAGTTTCATATGTTAAAGTATCAGCAGCATATTATGGAGCTAATTAAACAGAAAATTATGTTGATTCCTGTTTGTGCAGAACACAGAGATTTACAAGAGTTAATGCATTCTGCTAACCAAGTTGGTAAACATACTTTGCAATGTGGATTTGATGCCTTAGAAGCATCTTGCAGGGCTGCTGTCACTGGGTCGGTTCTTAGAAGAATGCAACAGGCGTATGCAGAAACAGAAGACTCCTAAGCAACAAGCAGCTAAAATTGCAAGCTTTTATTGTGAGCGCTTTCGTAGAGGTCAATACCCCCACTTCTTCAGACAACTTGCAAACAACATTTCAAACCTTAAATATGTTTAGTTGACATCCTTAATTGTTTAATTATTTCTCTCTAATTAGTAATTTACTGCTACTAAAAACCTAATGTGAAAATCTAGAATAAGAACATATTGGTGCACTACTATATAAAATAGCCCAACATATAGATTGTTTAAACAAATACCTTCCTTAAAAAACTTTTTTATGTAAATACATATATTATATATAAAAATGTATATGTCATATCAAAATAAAGCTTAAAATATGAACAACATAAAAATGACTAACAACTGCCTATTATGTGTTTTTTGCCAATTTCCATATTGCAAAAACTCAAGGCCCTCCTCTTGGATCATGGGGAATTTGTTGTAACACCGAATATGTAAATTTTTGAGTTGGGTGGTCCATAATGTGCTTTGCTAAAGCGTTATTGGTATCCCCCTTTAGTATACTATATTGATGTTCATATACTCTTTGCTTAAGCTTTCTTTCGGTTTTCGGAGGGCCTTGGCAGCTCAACCTGGAGGATCAAGAAATATTTTGACAAATAAGAACTTCAGCATATTCCCCCCCTGGACTAAATGAATACATGTCTATTAAAAGTATTTTAAAGCTTAAAGCGTTACATAGATAATGGTTGAGTTTTTGCAATATGGAAATTGGCAAAAAACATATAATAGGCAGTTGTTAGTCATTTTTATGTTGTTCATAGGAACATAGCTATGATTTTTCTTGTTCGTAATAGCTTTCTCCCTCTTATTGTAAAGTTTGTTAATGGCTGGGGTCCACCAGACTGAGATCTCACCAATGGTTGTGAAGTCACCCATGATGGTGTTTTGGAGATACATTTATACCCTCCAGTCTCTTCAGAAAGGCTGTGTGGGTTCCTGAGTTTGAGAGGGTGGCCTGTGGTATCCTTATGAATATGGATACACCCTCCTTTTCCCCTTTGAATGACACCAGACATTAAGCCAATTGTTAAAGCATCATCTCTCTCTATTATTGTGGCATCATTCTTGGTGAAGGAAGGATACTGCTGACCTGGACATGCTAGAAATATATTTGGGGAAATCCTAAATGAAAACAAGGCCAGTGGGGAGTGAGGGTGTAGTACTTTAGTGCTAATTTAGTGAGCAAGCAAAATTTTGGTAGCAGGTGTTTACAAGTACAAGTAATAAAAACGACAAACAGTAACTTTCTTTCAAACCTTAATAAAAAATAATCTGGAAGCCCTGCCTGCCTGCCCAGTGCCTAAATACACTTGGACACACTTCGCTCAATCAGCAGTTCCCAACTTAGAAGGATGAAAGCTACCTGTCCTGCCCACACAGTGCTTGCACAAAACCCTTCCTAATGTAAAACAAACTGGACTTGTCTGAAGTCAATCCATTAAAAAGAAATTGAATGATAGCTACACTTTAACAAACAAGTCACAACCAATATAAAATAAATACCATTGAAAGAGAGAGAGAATGTCTGGATTGTCAAGTTACACAAACAAAGCTAGATCAGCAGGCCCCTAATCCAGTCTATGCCACAGCAAACAATCTTAATAAAAAAACTGGCTTGAAAGCCCAAGTGCTTAAACCAGAATTAATACACTTTTAGAATAACAGACACTGAGCCCTCAATCAGCAGTTCTCAACCTAGAAGGATGTGGCTTAGAATGAGTTACACCAAGCAGTAAATAAATACAATTGAGTATTTTAAGATGACAGATTTGAGTGCTGGAAAAACTAAAACTGGCTAGTTATAAGAAAAAACAAAGCTAGAAGGCTTCCTCAAAGATGCTCTTTGTCACAGTGTAGGAGTGCCTGAGAATCAGAATATGATCTCACCTGCACTCAGTTGATGATGCAAATGAGATGGGCCCAGGAGGCAGGGGGGGCAGTTTCTCAATGCCACTGACTGAAGAGCAGAATAACTCAAAAAATTCCTTTCAAACACTCCTTCATACACAGTTTAAATCAAATTAAATACTGTATAATACTGTATTTTTTGTACTTAAATTCTCTTATACGTCCAGTTGAATATAACCAAGTTCTTAGCTGAAGAGAATTATATTTCATGCACCAGTTTAAATATGCAAGAATAACTTCAGTTAAAAATTCCTTCAACACTCCTTCATACACAGTTTAAATCAAATTAAATATATAATACTGTATTTTTTAAAAAAAGTGCAGATAAAGGTACTTAAATTCTCTTATACGTCCAGTTGAATATAACCAAGTTCTTAGCTGGCCAAGCTGAAGTTTTAAAGCCATATTTTAAGTTTTATTTTGATATGACATATACATTTTTATATATAATATATGTATTTACATAAAGTTTTTTTAAGGAAGGTATTTGTTTAAACAATGTATATGTTGGGCTATTTTATATAGTAGTGCACCAATATGTTTTTATTCTAGATTTTCACATTAGGTTTTTAGTAGTAGTAAATTACTAATTAGAGAGAAATAATTAAACAATTAAGAATGTCAATTAAATATATATAAGGTTTGAAATGTTGTTTGCAAGTTGTCTGAAGAAGTGGGGGTATTGACCTCTACGAAAGCGCTCACAATAAAAGCTCGCAATTTTAGCTGCTTGTTGCTTGGGAGTCTTCTGTTTCTGCATACATCTGTTGCATTTTTGTACATTGTTTTTCGTTTTGTTGGGTTTGTCTGTTCTTAGAAGGCATGCTTGGCTTAAGGAACAAAACTTGCTAGATCATGTCAAAGCAAAATTAGTAGATGCACCATTAAACCAAGAGCTTATTTTTGGCAATAAAGCAGAAGAAGTCCTCAAAGGATGGAGAAGAAAGCTAAATCTATGCAAACTGTTAAAGATTTCTTACAAGTACAGCCCCCCTAGATTCAGTAGGCATTGGCTTTCTAAAAACTGGTCTTTTCCAGTCCCTTCCAGGCCTTCTCAGCCCAAACCCAGGGGCAGCAAACCACCAAGACTTTAGTCTCACGTTACGCGCAGATCTAAGCAATGGAGTGCTCCCCACATCCAAAACAGGGAGTAGTAAGCCGCCATCATATGGTAAAATTGCACAATGACTTATCCTTAACTCTTCCAAGCCTTGCCCAAGTACTTGCCCCTTTAGGAGGGAAACTTGCCCTGCATGTCAAAAACTGGGAGTACATTACCCAGGACAGATGGGTCTTAAACATTGGTTCTCAGGGATACAGATTCCACTTCCACCCCCTTCCAACCCTAAGCGGATAACAAGACCTCCTTGAACCAGTGGACAGAGGCCCAAAAGCAAGTGCTTTCTCTTCTCAGTATCAAGGCTATTCAACCTGTCCCAGCAGAGCAAAGGAGACAAGGCTTTTATTCCAGACTGTTTCTGGTACCCAGAAAAGAAAACTCCTGGTGTCCTATCCTGGATCTATCTATTCTCAACACCTTTCTGGTGGTTCCAAAATTCAAAATGGTATCTCTCCAACAGCTGCTTCCTATGCTAGCCAATGACTCCTGGCTAGCAACCCTAGACTTAAAAGAAGCTTATCTGCACATTCCCATAAGGGGATCTTGCAGGAAATACCTACGCTTCAGAGCAGACTCTATACACTATCAGTTCTCTGCACTTCCCTTTGGCTTATCTACAGCTCCCCAGGTGTTCACAAAGTGCCTAGCTCCAGCCATTGCATATTGCAGGCAGAGAAGAATTCAAATTTACCCATACTTGGACAATTGCCTGATTCAGGCAGACAGTCGGGAATTGCTACTACAGCATCTGGCATTTGTAAAGAGACTTCTAACTTCACTGGGGTACACCATCAACAAAAAGAAATCTCAGCTGGTACCCAGCCAACAGATTGTATTCCTGGGAGCAAGCTGAACACAACTTCCAAGATGGCATTCCTCACTTTGGAGAAACAAATTTATTTGACAAACTACTTCAGTCTACTGACCACCAAAACCCAGCTATCTGCAAGAAAAATACTGTATGCCCTAGGGTCCATGGCCTCTTGCATTCTACTCAATCCGTATGCAAGACTGCATATGAGGAAACTTCAATGGTACCTAAAAAGTCTCTGGTGTCAACATTCTCAGGACCTGGAAACAATGATTCCTATCATTCCTTACCTAAGGACAGAGTTCCTTTGGTGGGCATAGGCCTGCAACCACAACAAGGGATTCTTTCACTCTACCCCCTGCCGCCCAAACCCTAACAACAGACTCAGACTATGCATGGGGGGGGGGCTCACATGGCAGAGCAGTGCATTCAGGGCAAATGGACCTGGATATCAATCAAAAAGAAATGTTAGCTGTACAGAATGCTCTGACAGCCTTCAAAGGCCTTAATCTTCCAGGACAACTAATGGTAAAGACAGAGAACACCACAGTTATGTGGTACATAAACAAGCAGGGGGGGACCCATTCCTACTCACTGTGCAGATTAGCCATGGCTCTGTGGAACACAGCCTTGAGCAGCCAATTGCACCTGCAAGCTCAATTCCTACCAGGCAAACTAAATTCACTGGCAGACAACTTAAGCATAAATCTCATGGACCCACACGACTGCAAACTGGAACCCAAAGTATTCAAGCTTTTGAGGAACAGGTGGGGGCACCAGAGGTGGACCTTTTTGCTTCCCCTCAGAACTATCAATTGAGCAAATATTGCACCAGAACTCTCCACAGCCAAGCCTGGAAAGTGGATGTCCTGTCCTTTACCTGGGAAAGCCTCTCAATCTATGTCTTTCTCCTTCTGACCCTCCTCTCGAAGGTTCTACTAAAGATCAAACAGGACAAGCCAAGGACAATCCTGATTGCACCAGACTGGCCATGCCAGCACTGGTACCCTCTTTTGTGCAGTCTGACAGTACTGCCACCATGGCACCTGCCTCAGACTCCTTCCCTGCTGTCCCAGCAGGTGAGCCAGATTCTGCACCCTCAGCTACAGACCCTGAACCTTGCAGCGTGGCTCATCCCCTGAACTAATCACCGGCAACCCTCAGTAAGCAGAAGCTAGATGTCATTCTTGAGGCAAGGAGGCCTAGTACTAGAAAATCATATTCGGAAAAATGGAAAAGATATTGTTCCTGGAGCCAGTCTCAGGGAAGGGATGCGACTGTGCCCAGCTTACCTCATATACTAGATTACTTAACAGAAATGCTCCACAAGGGCCTATCCTTCTCTTCAATTAAGATTCATGCCTCTGCCATCTCAGCTCATTATAATACTGAGCCACCCCTCTTCTCTCATCCTCTGGTTATGGCAGTGGAACCCTTCATTATCTTCCATATGGACAGGGTTTCCCTCAGGACTAATCCATCTTTTATGCCCAAGGTGGTGTCTAGTCTGGCTTTAAACCAGTCCATTCATTTGCCAACTTTTTTCCCTAATCCTCAGAATAAAGGAGAAAGGATCCTGCACTCCCTGGACGTGCACAGGCAGCTTAGTTTCTATCTGGACAGGACTAAGCCTCTCAGAAAGTCTGACCAGTTGCTAGTTAGCTTTGCTGCAGGGGCAGAGGGCAAGGCCATTTCAAAGCAAACCATTTCTAAATAGCTAGCACACTGCATCCATTTCTGCTACAAACACCATGGGAAACCTACCCCAAAGGGGATCAGAACACATTCCACTAGGGCTGCATCTACCTCTACAGCATTCCTCAGGGGAGTCCCTACCAGGGACATCCTGGAAGCTGCAACCTGGACCTCTGTACACACGTTCACCAATCATTACCACTTACCTATTGTTTCTAAATCCAGAGCTGGATTTGCCACAGCAGTCTTACAGGGCCTGATTGCCAGCCCTAATGCTTCTTAACTACCTCCACCCTTCCTTAGATTTAGGAATCAACCCAAATGTGATGACTGCAACAGTGAAACATGAGGGAACATAGTACAGTTGTATACACTTACCATAAAGGTAGATGTTCGATTGTATTCACTGTTGCAGTCCTGGTTACCCTCCCTCCAGCCCCTTGATCTCTCTTTACTTCTACTTATCTTTTTTGTTTAACATATCTTATATCATGTGTATTTGCTTTTTGCTGGGGGTGTTCCATACCATGTAATTGCTTCCTATTTTGGGGGCACCTGACATGGGGCAAGAAAAACTGATGTAATGGCGTCGGCTGCATGATGTTCATCGTGTTTCACTGTTGCAGTCATTACTCTTGGGTTATCCTGCTGGCAGGCTACCCTCAATCGGCCAGAATTCCAAAGTCTAGGTCCGGCGTCGGTTACTGTCGCCTCTTCCCTGACGTCAGAGCACCAGGGATTTAAAAGATGCAGCTGACACCATTTTCTTCAGTCTTTCTTGCCGTGCAGTGCCTGAAGCAAAAGCAGTTCGCAAGTGCCGGTTGGCCGACTCCTGAGATTTTCAAATCCGAATTTCAGAACCAAAGTCTTCATTAAAGCTAAGTACCCCGTTGGGAAAATTTTTTTCTTGCTCCAGCCCAATGTCAGAAAAAGTTAACAATTGTATTTCTTGTGGGAAGCAAATACCTCATAAGGATTTTGACTCTTACTGTATTCCTTGCCTAGGCCCTGATCACATCGTTGCTAGCTGTCGCTTTTGTGCTAGATTTAACCAACGCACTATCAATCGTCGGTTCGATTTTGCATTTCATTACTTTGGCCGAAGATTTAATTATATAATGCCATTGGACCAGCCGACAACTGGAGTTTACAAAAAACGCAAGGAAAAGGACAAGGATAGGCATCCGAGGTCCAAAACCGACGATGAAGCCTCTACTAGGCCAGTCGCTGGTTCACCGGTTCTCAGTGAGGCGCTTTCACAGCCCCTGGCGCCCGCTACCTCAGAGCCACAGGCCACTACCAACTCCCACGTGGAGCCGACTGGGCCTCTGGATACTCAAGGTATTGAACACTCGGAAATCATTCCCTCAGATGGGTCCGGAGCCCCTGAGCAGGCATCGGCTTCTGAGGGTGTCTTCAGACCTACACAACTATATATTAAGCCATTCTCAGCTTCAAAGACTAAAGCAGCTCTAAAGACAAAGAAACAAGTACAGCATTCTCCTACTCAGACTTCCATGCCTAAAAAACAGATGCTCAGAATGGCTGAAGACCTAATACTTTGATCAGGGGCTCCCATCCCCTTCCTGATAAGAGGCCTAGGCAAGAGACAGAGTATGATTCTTCTGATCAGGTATCTATTTCCTCTGATTCCTCTTCTGAACAGGATTACTCCATACTTCCCTATGAGGATTCTGATGCTGAAGAATCCATTCCTTCAGCCTCTCCTCCTGAGGATTATTCTTTTGGGGAAACCCTGCATACTATAAGGGAGCATTTCCACTGGGAGAGCCAAGATTATTCTGAATCTAAGAAAAGGCTCAGAGGCTTTCTGCTTCTTCCTCAGCACAGACCTCTTACTATTCCAGCTCTTTTAGACATTGTAGATGATGTATTTTCAGAGTCCGGCCTGTCCCCTGACTCTTTACTCCCAGCACCTGCTAAGCCAGACAGATACTACAGGGTCCCGGATTCTCATAAATTCCTATATAAAAACCCCACTGCTGACCCAGAAACTATATCTCAGGGTCCCAAGGGGGTTAAAGCTTCCACTGCAAAAAACCCTGTCTCCTCTGATAGGGATTCTAGGGCTCTAGACAGACGGGGGGGGGGGGGGAGTCTACACTTCTGCTACCCTGGCTGTAAGGGCTTTAAATTGTCAGATTCATATGCTTAAATATCAGCAATATTTAATGTCACTGCTTAAACAGAAAATGTTGACAAATACTGAATGTTCAGAGAACAAGGAATTGCAGGATTTATTGCATGCAACTGAACAAGTGGGAAAGCATACTTTGCAATGTGGTTATGATTCACTGGAGGCCTCTTGCAGGGCCGCTGTTACAGGTTCTGTTATTAGAAGGCATGCTTGGTTAAAGGAACAGAATCTGCCTGATCATGTTAAAGCAAAATTATTAGATGCACCATTACAGCATGATACTTTGTTTGGTACTAAAGCAGAAGAGGTGTTGAAAAAATGGAGGATAAAGCAAAATCCATGCAGACAGTCAATGATTTCTTACAGGTACAGCCACCCAGGTTTATCAGGAACTGGCCTTCTAAAAATTGGTCCTTTCCAGTGTCAGACAGACCACAAAGAGGCAGATACAGGCATCCCAGAGGCAGATCTCAGCCCCAAGGCTCATACAGGCCTAAACAATGGGGTGCTCCTACCTCCAAAAGCGGAGGAGACAAATCATAACCTTACAGGAAACAGTCCCAATGACTTTCCTTTACCAGTTCCAAGCAGTTTTCTTTTGACAGCCCCCTTAGGGGGAAAACTAGCACTTTTTTCATCAAATTGACAAATGGTTACCCAAGACAAATGGGACCTGAACATAGTGTCCCAAGGCTACAGGTTCCATTTTCACACTCTACCAAGATCAAAGGGCATGCCGGACCTGCCACACAATCAATGGGCAGAGGCACAAAAGCAAATTACAGCCCTCATGGACATGAGAGCCATTCAGCAAGTACCACAACAAGAGCAGGGGCAAGGATTTTACTCCAGACTTTTCATAGTACCCAGGAAGGACAAAACCTGGAGACCAATACTTGACCTGTCTATACTAAATACGTTTCTGGAAGTTCCAAAATTCAAGATGTTGACTTTACAGCAGCTACTGCCCATGCTGGGCAAGAGGGCTTGGCTCGTAACTTTGGACCTAAAAGAGGCATACCTGCATGTCCCAGTCAGACAGTCTTGCAGAAGATACCTCAGATTCATAGCTGGCTTAATGCATTACCAATTCTCTGCACTGCCCTTTGGCTTATCTACTGCACCCAGGGTCCTCACAAAATACCTGGCACCAGTAATTGCATTTTGCAGACAAAAAGGAATTCAATATATCCCTACTTGGACGACTGCCTAATTCAAGCAGAGAACAAAGAGACTCTTCTAAAGCATCTGGCGTTTGTAAAAAGATTACTAATTGGCCTAGGGTACACAGTAAATGAAAATAAATCAAAACTAGTGCCCTCTCAAGAGATATTCCTGGGTGCAAGCTTAAGTACAACTGCCCAGATGGCTTATCTCATGCCAGACAAGCAAAAGCAACTGACTGCTTACTTCAATAAATTGGCAACAAAAACCCCCTTATCTGCAAGGAAAATCCTGCAGTCCTTGGGTTTCATGGCATCCTGCATTCTACTAATTCCATATGCCAGACTGCATATGAGGAAACTACAATGGTATCTGAAAAGTGTTTGGACTCAGCATTGCCACAGCCTGGAGACAGTAGTTGCACTCATTCCCTGCCTACAACATGGCAAATCAGTGCCTAAGGGCATTAGGCCTCATTCCACCAGAGCAGCAGCCACTTCAGCAGCTTTCCTCAGAGGAGTACCAACCAAAGATATCTTAGAGGCTGCAACTTGGAGTTCAGTGCACACCTTTACAAAGCACTACCATTTGCCTCTCTACTCTAAGTCCAGAGCAGGCTTTGCCACTGCAGTTCTGCAGGGCCTCATAGCCTCTCCTAATCCTATTTAGCCCAGCCACCCATCCTCAGCTGTGGGATTTTACCCAAGAGTAATGACTGCAACAGTGAAACACGATGAACATAGTACAGTTGTGTACCTACCATAAATGTAGATGTTCGAGTGTATTCACTGTTGCAGTCCAGGTTACCCACCCACCATTCCCCTTCTCTTTGCTGGGACTTATCTGCACTTCTATATCCTATACAACCTTTTTGGTGTATTTGCTTATAGATGAAGGAAATGTTATTTTTGTGCATGCATTTCTTATTGGCATATTTTTCAGCCTACCAATTTGGGGCACCTGACACCTGGGGCAAGAAAAACTGAAGAAAATGGTGTCGGCTGCATCTTTTATACCCCTGGCACTCTGACGTCAGGGAAGAGGTGACAGCAACCGATGCCGGATCTAGACTTTGGAATTCTGGCCGACTGAGGGTAGCCTGCCAGCAGGATAACCCAAGAGTAATGACTGCAACAGTGAATACACTCGAACATCTACATTTATGGTAGGTACACAACTGTACTTTTTATATCCCTGACGACCTAACGTCATGGAAGAAGCGACAGCAGCCAATGCAGAAATCCCAATACTCTGGTATTCAGGCTGGCTGAGGGTTACCTGCAGGCAGATAACCCATATGTGAGGACTGCAACAGTGAATACACTGGAACATCTACATTTATGGTAAGTGTACACATCTGTACTTTGGTCCTCTGTATATAGTTCTGCAAAACACTACAGACTTGATTCCTTTTCTTGGCCCAGAACTGGCTTTGCTAGAATCATTCTCCAGGGGCTCCTGGATTTTTAATTTATTTTTAATTTATTTCCTCCTCCCTTTTTTGTTTCTAAGCTATAGTAAGCTACCCAAATACTGAAATGGTAATCTAGTATTGAACATGGTACAGTTGTAAGTAAAAAGATTGTAACAGATGTTCTAATAGATCACGATGCAGTACCCATCCCCTCCCTCCAGCCTCCTTCTTTTGATATATTTTCGTGTTGCCAGGGTGTGGCTATATATATCCTTGTGTATGTAGTTGCAGTTGTGTTAAATTTCCTATCATTTTTGCTTTCAGTGCTATTACCTCTCTTTTTGGGACAAGAAAGCTGCAAGAGTTTTAACGCTTTAGCTGTCTTTATATTTGGAGCTCCTTTCAAGCTTTTAACAGTCAAGAATGTGTGGAATGGGAGATTAAACTTCAAAAAGCTGGTCAGTGGCAGTGGGTAGGGCTCAAATAGCTTAGGTTACTGAAACAGTGGGTCTACTAGAACACCTACTGTTATGGCAAGTTTACTTACAATACTGTACTTTCCATTTTTGTGTACACCGTTAATCTTTCTCATATTAATCACTGATGCAGTAGCTTTAGCTACATGAGTTATATTCTGCCAAGGATATAACAGCCAGCCAGCTTCCAATGCTTCAGGGCACCTTCAACATGTCCAAACATGAGCTTTACTACCATTGAAAGTTATGCTTCACTAAGGATCTTGAGGATCGACAGGTTGGCTTGGTGCTGTTCCTTTGCTGGACAGATAAGGCCCTTTGAAGAAAAGCTTTACATTTTCTAAATATTATTTGTGATTTATCACTTTCCTCCAAAAGACTGTGGTGGTGGTGCTGCAGTAGCATTGTCGCCTCACAGCAAGACGTCCAAAGACACAACATCACTTTCCTCCAAAAAAAGTTATTTTAAAGCTAGGAGTTTTGTGTTTTATAGACTGTCATGAAAATATATTGTACTTTTAAACACTAGCACTCTTGATGATGATGGTTTAAAAGTGTAACTGAAAAACATTTTTCTGCAAAGAAATTGTGTTTATTTTACTTTTGTGGGGTCTAGCAAAGTGTTTTAAAGTACTATTCACTGTGTTTTTCTGTGAAAAAAGTGAATTTTAATGACTTGTAGTTTTTACCGACATTTGCTACTTGTCTTCATTGGGAAAGAGGCACCATTTTCGGCTTGACTATGGAATAAAGTATTAGTCCCATGGTCAGTTCTTCTTCCAGCCACAAAAAGAAAAAGTTAAACAAACAGCCTTTGCCACCACAGGAGGCTAACAATTCACCTCACCTGCAGGTAGGTGACTCTGCTGTGGCTATTTGTTGTACCTCAGACCACTCATCTTTTAGCCTTGCTCCCTCTGGTGTAGCACCTACAGCCACTGTGGACCATGGGCGAGCCACTGTAGTTGGTCGTGGGAGAGGGAGCAGGGAAGGCTTCCCTCTTGTGCCAGAATGCTGTGCCCATCCCTAGGGAAGCTACTGCTGCCATTAGTAACTTGTATGACCCAATTTTTCCTGTCAAAAAATAAACAGAACTAAGCATGCGTCTACACCTCCTCAAATTTCCTTAGACTGGAGTAGTTTACTGCATCTGGATCAGGGTTTTATTCAGGCTATTGATCTTTCTTGTAAAGTAGTTTCTGCTAAAAGAAAGAGGGACACCTGTTTTCCTGAAGAGATTCAATATTCTGAATCTGAGTAGGAAGATGTAGGGACAGATTTGTTTTTTCAACCCCCTATGATTTCCAATTCAGACTCAAAAGAGCTCAGTTTCTGATTCTCCCTGTGGGGGTTTCTCTTTCTCCAAGACTCTTTTTATATAATGTGCCAGTGGTTTTATTGGGAGAACACTGAAGTTTCTCAGTCCCTCAGAAAATACTATGAGTTGTTACAGAAGAAATTCCCAGTACATACACCAATTCCTCCTGCTCTGCCTGCTTTATTGAATGTGTGTAACTGCCTGCAGTTTTCCTGATAGTCTGTTGCCCCCAAAAAGTCACATTAAATGTATACAATTCCTTTTTTAAGTCTTTTAAGTTTTTATACACTATTCCCAAATCTTACCCAGCAGCTGTAGCTTTAGCTAATCCCACTGCTTCCAAACGTTTTGTTAATTCCAGTCGTACTCGCTCTTAGAAACATTGGAAATTTATTGACAAGTATAGGAAAACGTGTGTACTTCTGCAACTCTGATTTTTCAGAATTGTGAATTGTCAAGCTCATATATTAAAGTTTGTTTTGACTAAATGTGGAAGTATAAGGAATGTTTTAACTGCAGTTTCTTACTGTGAGGAAAAATCTGCTTTAAATAATTTAATTTCTTCTATCGCACAGGTCACTACTCATTGTTTACAGTCTGTGTATGACTATGTTGATTCTTCTTCCAGGGCTATGGCCACTGGTACTGTTTTAAGAAGGTTTGCATGTCTACTTTCTCAGAACCTCCCAAATGTCGATGGTAAAAATGAGATTTTAAAATCTCCCTTGGAAAGAAACTTAATTCTTGGCCCCTCTGCTGCAGAGGCAATCAAAAAGTATGATGACAGGGATAAACTGATCCAGGGAATCTCTAAGATTTCAGTCTTCCTTTTCCAAACTTTCCAAGGGAGTCTCTTAACCCCTAATCCAATTTTGGTAAAAATCTGAAACAAACAGTATCAACAAAATAAAGGTAAAAGAACATTTAAGACGAAATGGCAATGGGGTTCCAAACAGAAGCCTTGAGCCTCCCAAAACTAAGGACCCTCCAACAAGACTGAATGACTATTCAAGAGACTTTGTGACCTCCTCCACCTGGCCCTGTTCTTATTCCAGAAAATCTGAATTTCCATTTTTCTCTTTGACAACAAATAATTTCAGAAAAATGGGTCCTGAAGATTATTCATTAATGTTACAGGTAGCAGTGGGAGGAAATTCCTCCTTTCCAGGGAGTCACTTTTTATCCATCAGTTCTTCATCACATGCTGTAACAAGGAGTGATAGAACCATTCTCTTTCCCAGGTGTGGAAGGGTTTTTATTTAAGGATGTTCATAGTGGAAAACAAAGAAAATGCTTGGATATCAGGTCAGAATCTTTCTTTCCTAAACCTGTTTGTGATAATGCCTAAATTCAAAATGATGGTAACTTCACCACGTGTTACCTCTTCTTCCACTTTCAGGTTTCCTAGTAACACTACACTTAAAAGATGCTTATCATTAAATCCTTATTCTTCCTGACTTCAGACATGTTTTAAGGGTTTGTGTGTCTGGATTACATTATCAGTACTCTGTGTTACCTTTTGAAGTCTTCATTGCAATGTGCGTGTGTGTGGAACACTAACAGCAGACACTAGCACATAAGTATCAAAGAGATGCTTGGATCAAGGCACTCAACTCTGTGAATCATCTTTGTTCAACAGGACCTCTTCAAGTTATTACAGACAGTACTACAGTCATGTGGTACATCAACAAGTAGGGGGGAAGAAACCAGGTCATACACCCTAAGCAGATTGACCATGTTAGCTTGATGTACAGCTTCACAGCACAATCTCATTCTACAGGTGTCCTACACTCAGAGCAAAACTGTGAGGCAGACAAGCTGTGCAGGAACAGGGCAGACCCTCACAAATGTAAACTAGATCAGGGTCTTCCAAGGTTTGATCCATGTGTTGGGAGTTCTTCAAGTAGACCTCTCTGCCTCCTCTCTGAACAATCAACTAGCAAGATTCTGTTACAAGACTTCATGTAAGAAGTCCTAGAAGGCAGTTAGCTTTTTTTTTCCTTTGGACGGAAATGTTACTGTAGGCTTTTTCACTCTTTCCACTAATATCCAGGGTACATTTGAAGATTCAGAATGAATACCCCAAGATCATTGCAGTGACTCCCTTCTGACTCAGGCAGCCATGATTCTCCCTTCATTTGGAAATGGCCAGAGACAATTACCACAAGCTTCTACACAGGCTGGATCTAGTCACACGAGAACACTGGTGGTTGATTCACCCCATCATCAATCAACTTTACTTCACTGGCTGTATGATACAGTCTTAATTGCTTTTAGGCACCTGTTTACTGAGCACATGTCACAGGCACTAATGGAAGCAAGAAAGCCTGCTACTAGAAAATCATATATTAGAAAAAAGAAAAGGTTTTATAGTTGGGGCAAACAACATAACTAGTACCCATTCAGGGATAGTTCTTGACTGGTTTACAATATTTGTGTAAGTTACAATCCTGCAGCCTTTGCTATTCCTCTGTGATGATTCATTTATCAGCCACTTCAGCATGTCTGCCAATGGATTCTATTCTTTCAATGCAGTCTCATATCAAAATGTATCTGAAAAGGATTTTCTGCACAACATGCCTCAAAGTAAACCTGTGACCCCTCTTCAGGATCTTTATTTTGTGTTAGAGAAGTTATTATTTTCCATTTGAACCAACTTACCTGGCTAACTTGAGGCTCTCCAACCTCTGCAAGTAGAATATCTGAGATGCAAGCTCTTATGGTGAGTCAAACCAATCTAATTTTCCATAGGGACAGGGTGTCTTTGTGAACTAATCCTTCTTTTATGCGTAAATTGGTATCCGAGTTTACTTTAAGCCAAACTATCCATATCCCCATTTTCTTTCCTGAACCTAGAAATGAGGGAGAAAGGATACACCATACCTTGGATGTTCACAGACAATTTGGGTACTATCTTAAAAGAACCAAGTCTTAGAGATACTCGGATCAATTGTTTATTTCTTGTGAAGGTAAGAAGGGACAACCTGTGTCAAAACAAGTTATTTCCAAATGGCTATCTATTTTGTCATACTTACCATAACAAAACTGTTACAGGTGGGGTCAATGCCTACTCTATCAGGGCCTTGACTTCATCGATGGCTTTTTGAAAAGGGTTAGTTTCTAGAACTATTCCAGAAGCTACTACTTGGTCCTCTGTGCATACTTCTACAAAGCAGTATAAACCTGATTTCTTCTCTTGGTCCAGGTTAGGCTTTACTAGGGCCATTCTCCAGGGACTCTTGCACTTTTCTCCTTCCACCTCCCAAATGCAGCAAGCTAGTATAATCTACTCGTATAGCTAAGACTACTGCAGCAGTGAGTAATATGGTGAACAAAGTACAGCTGTGTATATAAAGTTACCATAACATTAGATGTTTGAATGATCACTGCTGCAGTAGCCGCTCCATCTCTCCATGACTATTGTTTTTTTGTGTTTTTATGCCAGTGTGTGGACATCTATTTTTTGTTGTTTTAACATTGTTCTTTCAGGCACAGCCTTCCTCTCTCCTTTGGCAGGAACGCTGTGAAGGGCTTGGTGCCCAAACTTGTCTTTTAGTCAGCTCAGCTCGAGCTGGCTAACAGTTTGGGTACTTGGAAGGTGCCTTGAAGCACTGGAAGCTGACTGGCTGTTATATCGCTGGCAGGATACAACTCATATAGCTAAAGCTACTGCAGCAGTGATCATTCAAACATCTTCCATTATGGTAAATTTACTTACATAACTGTACTTTTTGTCTAAACAAAATAATTAACTGATATGGTCTTTTTGTACGTATGTCTGTTTTTCATGTTATGTATATATATTGCATTTTGCTTTTCTGGTGCATGCCTGTGTTTGTGTGTTTGCTAGTATCTTTTGTAGTTTTTGGTGGAATTTATCTCCTCAAACCTCCACTGAGAAGGGGCAGTTGCCCAGTTGGACTATTCTGGTAAACAAATGTAAATTAATAAATACAGATTTGTGATATATATTGCTTATTATCAGAAACCCAAGGAGTGTACCTGCAAACAATATTCCAGGAAGACTTTCCAAGATGGCTGCGCACTGATCCACAACTTAACTTCGCATTTCCCTGAGGGAAAAAAGAAATTGTCACTTTTTAGTAAATTCAGGTACTGGCTAATAAGTATACTGACTGGATGCCAGCAAAGAAGAAACTAAGAGAGCCTGAAAGAAAGTCAACTGAAAAAGGTGAAAAGAAAACACTGACTGAGAAGAATACTGTAGCTGTTCAGCAAAAAGCAGTTTCAGCCCCAGCTTTGATGCAAGACACGACTTCCAGTAATCTCGAGGAAAAATTAAGTCAAATGTCCTCATATCTATTAAAATAAACAAAACACTGAAGAAGTATATTAACTCAAACAACAAAACCCTTGAAAATGGAAAAAGCTTTAAACACATATTCAGAAGAGCTGAGAAAACTGCAAAAATCAGAGGTTAAAATGAAGAAAAGGCTGGCTGAGTCTGAGATTGCTCAAGAAGAGATTTTCAAAAAAAGAATTACAGGACAAAGCATGTAGGGAAAACCTGAGATGTTCTACAGTACCAAAGAAACTAGAAGGAACAGACTGTATTAATTTTATGAAGACACAAATAAGAAGCTGGACTGATGTTTCACAACAGAATCTGAAAATTGAAAGAGCACATTACGTGTGTGTGATGACTCTCCACTGGACCAGTAATCAAGGAGCCTCAATCCTCACCACTGGCCAAATCAGTAACCCAAATGAAGACTTGAAACAAAAACTGATGACAGCCACGAATCACCAAACTTGCTATGAGCACTCAAAAAAGTGACATCAAAGTGTGCAAAAACACAACTTTATTTAGTGCTTTCGTCAGAATGTAACAAAGACTTCTTCAGAATACTAGAGTCAATAACCACATAAATCTTGAATACTCTCATTCAAACAGTCATATGATAAAATAGCCCAATAAAAACCCAACTGGCAACAGTGGGGGATGTTCACCAGGTGGATAGTACACACACAGTATTTCCAGATGGAGCTGTCTGCATCAAGTACAGTTTCCCTTAAGAGTACACAGAGACAACAGTCAGTTCAGGGCTGGTTTCTCACTCTTTTTCCAGGTCCCCCAATAAGACTCCCCACTGGCACAGCTATAGAGTTGAGATCTCAGCTGAGTGAGCAAGCAAAGACCTCCAGCACCCTCTATCTCCAGTCAGTGTTTCATGTCCCTGCTCAAGTAGCTGACACACACACATTCTTTGAGGTTTGATTTGCACACACACCTGGGAAAGGCTGGCACAGATTTACTAGCTATGCCCCATCTACCCAGACTATAAGGTAGATTCCACTGCCACTAGTCACTCCTTGACAGCTACTTTAAGGCCATTAACAAACAGTGACCAATATTACTGTGTAATATTAATATTAATACAAATGGTAGTTTGACCAAGACCAAGGCTATTAGGAGTGGCCCACACAGTTTCACCAAATAAATATGCAAGTACTCTAAAAAAATGTATCTCTACAGAGATCAGCCACAATGAAAGGTTTAAATATATTTAATAAATAATAAAAGAACAAGAAAATACTAAGTATATATTCACAGTGACATCAAAGTTCAAAACCACAAGAAATATTTAAAACAACATTGCAAGACAGGCTCAGATAAAGAAAAATATATCTAAAACTAACCTTTACTATATTCCTGACTGAATCTAAGAGAATTACTGTACTATAGTAAGTTACTAATAGAACAAGGCAGATGTGGTGAATGGCGCTTGTTGTTAGGTCCAAGACAGAAAGTAGAATGCCCTGTCTCACTAAGAGATTTCTCAAAATAATATCTGAAATATTACTGCTGGAATAGCTTGCAGATTGACATCATTTCTGGTCATCTGACTTCTAGTTCTCAGGCCAAAACCCCCATTACTAGAAGCTGGGAGCATTTAGCATCTACCTGTAAATACATACAGACCAGGGCTTTTGTTCAGATCTTTGACAAATGACAGAAGTCATAAAACAATTGCATTCCTTCATGCTTCAAAAGTAGCAATTAGTTCACTCCAAGACAATACAAAAAGCTTCCAAGTACAGGCTTTGTGTCTCTAGCTGCATTGAAATCTTGAGAGATAGCTTCTTTGTTGCGTAGCCTGTAAAGTTATTTCATTTCAGATAGTTTTCTAGTGTTTGCTGGACTGGGGTTAACCCTCTAGTTTCCTCTGTTAAACATATACATTTAAACAGTTACAATAGTGCAGGCACATTTCTGTTCTCTTCCAGCAGGGCACACTGTGGTTACATTTCAAACACTGCATTCTACAAATACCTTTTCAACACACATCTCTGCAAGCAGTTTGATATACACATGACATACAGTTCTAATACATTTGTAAGACAAGCATCTTGTTTAAACCATTTTGATATTCACCAGTGACATATAATTAACTACAAAATTCCAGCTAGCTGTGCTGGCAGTAGCTCCTTTCATCACAGTGTATATGCTCAAAACCTGGCCACAAGGAATCAACCAACACTTGTATTATTGAAGATGCAGCATAAAGAGTTAATTCTGTGTGGCAAAGAGGCAAAGTATTAAAAGTTGGAGACAGAAGAGTGTGGGAAATGATTATTCACTGTACAGCAGGGAGAAGATAAATACATTTATTCCAGCAATCAGGGAATGCTGAGAGGCAGGTGTGAGATTCAAGGTGCAGTATGAAGCTGTCTTCAGAATGTATTTTTCCTGGATGATCAGTCATTTTTGATGCAGAACGGGCTAAGGAGGAAATAAAAAAAACATTTGTCCAAACAAAGTGAGCTATCCGGCAGAAGTGGACTCTGTTTCTAACTCTTTTGATAATAAAGCTCATGAAGAGATTTTGCCAGTGATACCTTTTCCAGTGTTCCAAAGGAAATGCTTAAGAGAGAGAAAAGCACAGTAGTTGACTAAAAGAATCAGAGTACCTTGGAACTGAACCAGAGTCTGGAGTTTTAGGATGTAGATAATCTGGAAGAAGACCAACATGGAAACTAGTGAATAAATGTGAGATTACAAAGCATCAATCACATTTGTGAAATTCAACTATACAGGGAAAGACAGAATGGAATGCTTCCAACTTTGACATATTTGTGGGGAACTGAAAGGCATTAATGTTTGGAATGACACTAAGGAAAAGGGAAGAGGAAGTAAAAGAATAATTGTAAGTAAAACAATTTCTTAACAGTATTTCAGTAAAACTCTTCATGATATAAATTGCATGTTTTATAGTAAAGCAATTCATTTATTGTATGTGATAAAGCTACTGAAGTAAACAGATGCCTTTTTCTGTCTTTTTTTTAATTAAGAAACATTGGCATTAACAATGGAAAAAGAAAAAAGGCTAGACAAAAGGATGTTTAAGTTAATAGGTTGTAATCTTGGGTTGCTGAGGTGGGGAATGAGGTGCAAAAGTACACATATATGTAGAAGTGACATGTTTTCTATACTTTTGCATAGGTCAAATGTCTACATTATGACCTTTGGCTTAATCTAATAATTAAGTGGAAACAAGTAAATAACAGAACACTGAATGTAGTGAAAAGTTTTCCTTTAGCAGTAAATGTTTCAGCTTGTCTTCAGAGGCCTGCAGCTGAGGGCTACTTTTTTTCTTATGTTTCCACAGAGACATGCTGATTATAGGGAAGTAAAAAGCAAAAAAATTCATTTTTCTTCAAGGCTGAAAGTTAAGGTTTTCTGAAAGCATACAAGTTGTTTTCATATTTGGAAAGGGAATAAAGATAAGAAAAGAACAGAGTGTAACTAGGAGCTCAGACAGCAACATGCGTTGCTTAGCATGGATAACCTCAACTTTAGATTAGATAAGTCTTGTGTTTGCAGCATTCTACTTGGTATAACTTTGTGTGTGTGTGTGTATATATGTGTGTGTGTGTGTGTGAGTGTGTGTGTGTGTGTGTGTGTATATATATATATATATATATATATATATATATATATATATATATATATATATGTCTTCATATTTTTGTATTAAGTTAACAGGTTCTGGGGGTGTTCTAGGGATGAGTTTATTTTTTTGTTCAAAGGTTTTTGTTAAAATATAAATTTTGTATACTGTAACATAGGTTTAAATTGAGATGATAAAAAAGCTGCATAAATGATCAACCTGTCAAGCATTAGTGTGTCCATGTATCAGAGAAGCAGGAAATAAATATTTTAAAAAGCTGTCATATACAATAGGTGGGAATAATGACTTCTTATCATAATGGTGACAGTTTCCATATTATCTTGGAACGTGAATGGTGTTACAGATCTAGACAAAAAAGAAAAAAATTTAACTATGTTAAGAAATGCAGAGTGCAACTAGCAATGCTACCGAGACACATTTGGAAAGAACTGAGCATGTGAATTTGATAAAGAAAATATTTCAGGATTGATATTCAGGAGAATGTCAGGGACAATGAAAAGAGGAGTACTTATATTAATTGAGGGGCTACAGTAGTGATAGAAGAGAGAGAAAAGTTAGTAATTGTAGATGTTCATCGTGTTTCACTGTTGCAGTCATTACACTTGGGGTTATCCTGCTGGCAGGCTACCCGCAGTCTGCCTGAATTCCAAAGTCCTGGTCCGGCGTCGGTTGCTGTCGCCTCTTCCCTGACGTCAGTCCGCCAGGGGTATAAAAGATGCAGCCAACGTCATTTTCATCAGTCTTTCTTGCCGCGAGGTGCCCGAAGCAAAAGCAGTTTGCAAGTGCCGGTCGGCCGACTCCTGAGATTTTCGAAATTGAATTTCAGAACCAAAGTCTTCAGTAAAGCTAAGTACCCCGTTGGGGAAACTTTTTCTTGCTCCAGACTGATGTCAGTAAAAGTTAACAATTGTATTTCTTGTGGGAAGCAAATACCTCATAAGGATTTTCACTCTTACTGTATTCCTTGTCTAGGCCCCGACCATGACATTGCTAGTTGTTGGTTTTGCACTAGATTCAACCAACACACTATTAAGCGTCTGTTTGATTTTGCTTTATATTACTTTGGCTGAAGGTTTAATTATATAATGCCGTCGGAACAATCGATGACCGGAATTCATAAAAAACGCAAGGACAAAAAAAAAGGACAGGCATCCGAGGTCCAAAACCGACGACGAAGCCTCTTCTAGGCCAGTCGCTAGTTCGCCGGTTCTCAGTGAGGAGCTTTCGCAGCCCCTGACACCCGCTACCTCAGAGCCACAGGCTGTCTCCAACTCCCACGTGGAGACACCTAGGCCTCTGGAAACTCAAGGTATTGGGCCTATGGAGACTATTCCCTCAGATGGGTCCGGAGCCGCTGAGCAGGCATCTGCTTCTGAGGGTGTTTTCAGACCTACACAGCTTACTATCAGGACTACTTCAGCAGCCAAGACAAAGTCTAAAACACCTATAAAGACAAAGAAACAAGTTCAGCATTCACCTGGACAGTTATCCATGCCAAAGAAACAGATGCTTAAAATGGCCGAAGACCTAATTACTCTGATCAGGGGTTCCCATCCCCCTCCTTATAAAAGGCCTAGGCAAGATACTGACTATGATTCCTCTGACCAGGTTTCTATTTCTTCTGATTCCTCTTCAGAACAGGGATATTCTTCTTCCTCCCTGTGAGGATTCTGATGCTGAA
This sequence comes from Protopterus annectens, assembly GCF_019279795.1. Lineage (NCBI taxonomy): Eukaryota > Metazoa > Chordata > Ceratodontiformes > Protopteridae > Protopterus > Protopterus annectens. Next base: position 474,443,833 of record NC_056749.1, on the reverse strand, counting down.
GAATCTATCCCTTCAGCCTCTCCTCCTGAGGATTATTCTTTTGGAGAAACCCTGCACACCATGAGGGAGCATTTCCATTGGGAGAGCCAAGATTATTCTGAATCCAAGAAAAGGCTCAGAGATTTTCTTTCATTGCCTCAGCACAGGCCCTTTGCTATTCCCCCTGTACTAGATATTGTTGATGATGTTTTTTCTGAATCCAGTTTGTCTCCTGATTCTTTACCCCCTGCACTAGTTAAGCCAGATAGGTACTACAGGGTCCCAGATTCACATAAATTTCTTTATAAAAACCCTGCTGCTGACCCAGAAACAATTTCACAGGGTCCCAAAGGGATCAAGGCTTCCACTGCAAAAAATCCTGTTCCCTCTGATAGGGATTCAAGAGCACTGGACAGATGGGGAAAAAAGGTCTACACCTCTGCTACTTTAGCTGTAAGGGCTTTAAACTGTTAGTTTCACATGCTTAAATACCAACAATATCTAATGTCTTTTCTCAAACAGAAAATGCTTACAAGTTCAGAATGTACTGAAAGTAAGGAAATGCAGGATTTGTTGCATGCAGCTGAACAAGTGGGAAAGCATACTTTGCAGTGTGGTTTTGATTCATTACAGGCTTCTTGCAGAGCTGCAGTTACAGGTTCTGTCATTCGAATGCATGCTTGGTTAAAGGAACAAAGTTTACCTGATCATGTTAAAGCAAAATTGTTGGATGCTCCATTACAGCATGATACTTTGTTTGGTGTTAAGGCAGAAGAGGTGTTAAAGAAAATGGAGGATAAAGCAAAATCAATGCAGACAGTAAAGGATTTCTTACAGGTTCAGCCACTCAGATTTAGCATGAACTGGCCTTCAAAAAATTGGTCCTTTCCAGTGTCAAGACAGGCCACAAAGAGGCAGATACAGACGCCCAAGAGGCAGATCTCTGCCACAAGGCACATACAGGCCTAAGCAATGGGGTGCTTCTGCCCCCAAAGGCGGAGAAGACAAATCACAACCCTATAGGAAACAATCCCAATGACTTCCCTCTACCAATGCCAAGCACTTAGCTCTTGCAGACACCCCTAGGGGGAAAACTTGCACTTTTCTCACAAAATTGGCACAAAATTACCCAAGACAAATGTGTACTAAATATTGTTTCCCAGGGTTACAGGTTCCAATTTCACACCCTACAAAGGCCAAAAGGTATGCCAGACCTGCCACACAATCAATGGGCAGAGGCACAAAAACAAATTTCTGCTCTCATGGACATGAGGGCTATTCAAAAAGTGCCACAGCAAGAGCAGGGACAAGGATTTTACTCAAGAATGTTCTTGGTACCCAGAAAGGACAAAGCTTGGAGACCAAAACTGGACCTGTCTACTCTAAATACCTTCCTCGATGTTCCAAAATTCAGAATGTTGACACTGCAGCAACTTCTACCCATGCCAGCCAAGAAGGCTTGGTTAGTTACTTTGGACCTCAAAGAGGCATACCTGCATATCCCAATCAGACAATCTTGCAGAAGATACCTCAGATTCATAGCTGGCTCAATGCATTACCAATTCTCTGCACTGCCCTTTGGCTTATCTACTACGCCTCAGGGTCTTCACAAAATGCCTTGCACCAGTAATTGCATTTTGCAGACAAAAAGAAATTCAAGTATTTCCCTACTTGGACGACTGCCTTATTCAAGCAGAGAGCAAGGACATTCTACTAAAACATCTGGTGTTTGTAAAAAGACTACTAATTTGCCTAGGATACACAATAAATGAAAATAAATCAAAACTAGCACCCTCTCAAGAGGTAATTCTCCTGGGTGCAAGCTTAAATACAGCTGCCCAGATGGCTTATCTCACGCCAGACAAACAAAGGCAACTGACTCATTACTTCCAAATGATGGCAACAAAGACCCAGCTACCTGCAAGAAAAATTCTGCAGGCTTTGGGCTTCATGGTATCCTGCATTCTGCTAATTCCATATGCAAGACTGCATATGAGGAAGCTACAATGGTATCTAAAAAGTGTTTGGACTCAACATTGCCACAGCCTGGAAACAATAATTACTCTCATTCCCTGCCTACAACAAGAGTTTCGATGGTGGGCACTGGCCTATCACCACAACAAGGGACAGCCTTTCACTTTACCCACAGCCAGGCAGACACTAACTACAGATGCACTGGATTATACCTGGGTAGCACACATGGCAGGAAAATGTATACAGGGCACGTGGCCCACGGACCAAATGCATCTTCATATCAATCAAAAAGAGATGCTAGCTGTACAGAATGCTCTGACAGCCTTCAAGGATCTACTACATCCAGGACAACTATTACTAAAGACAGACAGTACTACAGTCATGTGGTACATAAACAAACAAGGGGGCACACATTCCTACCCCCTCTGCAGGCAAGCCATGACTTTGTGGAACACAGCACTGGCCTATCAAGTACATCTGCAGGCACAATTCCTGCCAGAAAAGAAAAATACTCTGGCAGACGAACTAAGCAGAAACCTCATGGACCCACACGAGTGGAAACTAGATCCACAAGACTTCAGCATGATAACAAAGAAATGGGGATGCCCAGACATAGATCTATTTGCCTCCCCTCACAATTGTCAACTACAGAGATTCTGCACAAGGATTTATCACTCTCAAGCATGGTAGGTGGATGCTCTGTCATTCAGCTGGAAACCCCTAACAGTTTATGCCTATCCACCACTGCCTCTACTCTCCAAGGTACTCCTAAAAGTCAGACAAGAGAAGCCAAAAATTATTCTGATTGCGCCAGACTGGCCACTGGTACCCAATCCTAAAGAGCTTCTCTCAAGGGCCAGCCTGGACTTTGCCTCAAATTCCTCATCTGCTGACCCAACAAAACAATCAGATCCTGCACAGCCAACTCAAAACCTTAAATCTGGCTGCATGGCGAATAATATAGCCACTCAGAACACTCCCCTCTCTAAAGCTGTTATGGATGTCATTTTGGAAGCCAGGAGGCCCAGCACCAGGAAATCTTATGCAGAAAAATGGAAGAGATTCTGTGCTTGGAACCAGGCACAAGGACTTGAACCGCTTGTTCCAAATATTCTTCAGATTTTACAATACCTAACTGAGATGCTGGACAAAGGCCTATCCTTCTCATCAATTAAGATCCATGCCTCTGCCATTTCAGCTCATTACAATACGGAACCTTCTATTTTCTGTAATCCACTGCTAAGACAGTACCTCAGAGGAGCAAAAAAACATAAGACCCCCAAGGAAAGCACCTATTCCAACATGGGACCTCAACTTTGTCTTGGAAAAACTTACACTACCTTCTTTTGAGCCAGCCAATACAGCTGAGGTAAAATTCTTATCATGGAAAACTGCTCTGCTCCTAGCAATAACATCAGCAAGAAGAGTCTCAGCTACAGGCATTAATGGCAGTGGAACCTTTTATCATTTTTCATACGGACAGGGTTTCTCTAAGGACAAACCCAACATTTATGCCAAAGGTAGTATCCAGTGTGGCTCTAAACCAAACCATTCATTTACCAACCTTTTATCCAAATCCCCAGAATAAAGGGGAAAGACTTCTACACTCTTTGGACATACACAGACAGCTACGCTTCTACTTGGACAAAACAAAAGCTTTCAGGAAAATCGAGCAACTTTTTGTGGCATACGCTGCAGGATCACAAGGAAAGGCTATTTCAAAGCAGACTATTTCAAAATGGATAGGACACTGCATTTGTTTCTGCTATGCACACCATGGCAAATTAGTGCCTAAGAATATTAGGCCACATTCTACCAGGGCAGCAGCCACATCAGCAGCCTTTCTCAGAGGAGTACCAACCAAGGAAAGTTTGGAGGCTGCAACTTGGAGTTCAGTGCACACTTTTACCAAGCACTATCACTTACCTCTTTACTCTAAATCCAGAGCAGGATTTGCCACTGCAGTTCTGCAGGGCCTCATAGCCTCTCCTAATTCTATTTAGACCTAGCCGCCCAACCTCAGCTTTGGGATTCAACCCAAGTGTAATGACTGCAACAGTGAAACATGATGAACATAGTACAGTTGTGTACCTACCATAAATGTAGATGTTCAAGTGTATTCACTGTTGCAGTCCAGGTTACCCTCCCACCATTCCCCTTTCATTGCTGGGAATTATCTGTTCTTCTCTATTCTATGCAACCTATGTGGTGTATTTGCTTGTAGAGGAAGGTAATGTTTTTGTTACTGCATGCTTTTTATTTGCAATTTTTAGCCTACCCTTTTGGGGGCACCTGACATCTGGGGCAAGAAGAACTGAAGAAAATGGCGTCTGCTGAATCTTTTATACCCCTGGAGCACTGACGTCAGGGAAGAGGCGACAGCAGCCGACGCCAGACCAGGACTTTGGAATTCAGGCTGACTGCGGGTAGCCTGCCAGCAGGATAACCCAAGTGTAATGACTGCAACAGTGAATACACTCGAACATCTACATTTATGGTAGGTACACAACTGTACTATTTGTGGTAGTAAGGAGCTACTGAAAAGGGCTGAGTATTATGCTGGCATTTATTTATATTTCACCTAAAAATGTTGTTACGGAGCTTTATTTCTCCCAAAATTTTCTAATCAACTTTCAGCAGGGAATATTACTTGTAAGTGGGAACTAGAATTTGATTTGCAACAATGCAGATGTGTCTGGGAGACTACAAGGGAAAATATAACAAATGGTAGATTTTTGAAGAAATTTATGAAAATATTTGGCATGGAAGATGCAAATTCAGTACTAGGAACTCTGATTTACTTATTCTCCAAGGTACAATAACTGGGCTACACTGTGGACACAAATTATATGTCATAGGAACACGTGGATTTAATTGAAAGCTTTGACACATATCTAACAACTATTTTAGATCATGCGCCAATAATAACTTAATTAAAAATGCAGGGTAATGAAGTAATAATGAGACACTTGCAATTCCCCACCTACCTGATACAAAGAGAAGAATTTAAGGAATGTGTAGTGGAAATTATTTGGGAGTTAAATAGAGGGAAAATAGAAACTACTCCAGAAGTTATAGCTAGTGAGTGTGATAAAATGAAACTGGAGTTTAAAAATAGGGTAGAAATTAAAGAAAAAGTAATATGCTTTTAAGAAGTAACAATAGTTATTTAGAGGGACTAATAATATTCAATGTATTGCAGAATAAGGGGAATCTCACAGATCAAGAATAGACACAACTGCAGAGTACTAAAGATAAAATAAGGAATTACCTGGGTAGTATGCATGAGTTTAGAAACATTGTTCATAAGCAACCCCAGAGCACAAAAACATTTAGCAAATGACTTATGCAACTAAACATCCTGTAGAAGGATTACATATATTTCAGAAAGTTTATGAAAATTTGTGTTAAGCAGAGAAATGGAGAAAGCAAGAAAAAGTAACAAATGGATGTAGTTATGGAAGACTTAAATATGCCCAGGTTATAGGCAGTTGAGGCTCAACAATTAACAGTTAAGGTAAGAGGAGATGAAATAAAAACAGTGACGTATAATCAATCTGCAGAAAGTCTTCATGAACAGATGGCATTCCAGTGGATATTTGAAACCTAGGAGGAAAGAAAGTGATAAAGATCTGGTAGGTTTTATTTAACAGTATTTTAAAATGAGGGGAAGCACCAACATCCTGGGGGGAGCTGCCATGGCTGTAATACATATAGATGGTAAAGACTTATCAGATCCAGCTTCATAAAGGCCCATTTCAATTTTAAACCATGATTATGAAGTATTTGTCTGCAATGGCTGAAAGAATAACAAAGGTGTTGCCAAAATTGATAGATATAATTCAGTGTGGAATTTGAAAGTGAGACAAACATTTGACAATATTAATATAACAATGATGATCCATAGGGAAGCAGAATGTAAGAAAATACCACTGTTGTTGATAAGTCTTGATGCAGAGAAAGCATTTAGGATCATAGGAAGTTACTAGGCTATTGGCCCTAAGGCCCTTATAAGCCTAGCCAAGAATTTAGCCAATATTTCAACAAGTCAGCACCTGACGCCACTGTCCAGCAGGGACACAGGTGGAATCCCAGGGGTGTATTTTCTGTTCCCCATCCAGTTATCCAGGTTGCACTTGAAAAGGGTTAGTTCCATCAAGGCAGGCTCTGAGATTGCTTTGTATGCCAGACAGAGGTCACCTCCGAGGAGTCTGTAGGAGATGAGTAGAGGGACAGGGCCAATAGCTTATCTGTGTAGGCTAGGTGTTTGAGGCCCTGGATTCTCCTGGTTTTGAACCTCTGTGGTCTCTACAGCTGCTGCATGTGCTTTGTGAGGTACAAAGGGGCATTGTACTCAGTAATGGGTCTTATAAGGGAAGAATACAGAGATGTAATGATCACCTTGACCCTGGATGAGACACCCTTCATAATGAGGTGGGCCATGTAGAAAGCTTTCTGCACAATGGAGGCAATATGGTGGTAAAAAGTCAGTTTGCTATCAACCTGGGTGCCCAAGTCCCTCACAACTGATTGCATGCTTAGGACCTTATTATTAATGTGATAATTTGTGGGGATGTCATTCTCCCCAAAGGGGATAATGATGCATTTTTTGGCATTCAGTTTGAGGCCATGTTTCTGGCACCAGTCATTTGTTTGGGTGAGACCTTCTTGGAGGAAGTCCTCATCAATAGGAGAATTGATGACAGCACCCAGCTTGCAGTCATATGCAAACTTAGTCAGCCATAGCCCACTGATTTTGGCGTGCACCTCAGAAAAGTACATCCCAAACAGAGGCCCCAAGACCAATCCCTTGGTTACACCACTCATTACAGGCCGATTGCTTGAGGTGGCTTCCCCTATTTTGACTAGGTGGGTTCTGTCAGTGAGCCAGTTTGCTACCCATCTGCTAACATATGAATTAATGACTAGTTGAGAGGGTTTATCTATTATACCTGAATGGGGAATAGTATTGAAGGCTTTGGCCAGGTCAAGGTAGGGGGAGGCACCGTTCCCCTCGTCCATGGATTTAATGACTGTCTCAAAGAAGTTGACCAAATTTAACAGACATGACCTCCCTTGATGAAACTAAACTGTGTGGGATTGAGTGTTTGGAGGTTGTCAGTGTCCTTGTTAATGAGGTCCTTGATAATCCAGTCCATGGCCTTGCTGGTCAGGCTAGTTAGCCTGATGCATCTATAATTTCCTGGATCAGTGGATACTCCACCTTGTGTAAAGGGATAACAGTGGCTGTCCTCCACTCAGCTGAAATGAAGCCAGTACTCAGGCTTTGGCTGAATAGGGTGCCAAATGGTGCTGCAAGTTCCTGCCCAAGTTCATGTAGGATGCAGCCTGGGATGTTATCAGGTCCTATGGAGGTTATATATTTTGCCTTTGAGAGAGCAGTGATGACTTGCTCCTTAGAGATAAGGGGAGGGGGGCAGGTGCTGGGGATGCCTTGATTTACTGATGGTGGGGACAGATGGGTGAAGTTTTCACTGAACCTGTATGAAAGCAGGTTGGCTATATCTACGGCATTTGTGTATGTGGTGTCCTTGACCACCAGTTCTGAGCAGATCTGGGTGCTTCCTTTGAGATTGTGAAGATATGTGAAGAAGGCCTTATGATTGTTTTTTGTAGATGTGGCCAGTTTGGACTTTATGTTTGCTTTGGATGATTTCACTAGTGCTCTTATTTGCTTGTTCAGGCTAAAGAGAGATTTCTTCCAACTAAGCACCTGATCCTTCTTGGTTCTGGACAGCATTTTTTTCATTGTATTATGGAGTTTATTTATTGCAGATATCCACCAGACAGATTTATTCTTCCTTGAGGAGGAGGATTTGTCCTGTTGGGTATTCATGATTCCATGCAGCTATATAAATGCTCATATAGTACTTTGGTGTAGGCATGAACATATGTGCCAGTTACTATGGAAGGGGAACGGGCTGTGAAGCTGTTTATACCGTCCCTCAGGAGGTTGTAATCAGATTTGGAGAAGTTTTTTGTTTGACCCTAGCTGGGGGGGGGGGGGTCAGAGAAGATGGGGACTTCAAAGTGACCCCTTTGTGGTCTGATCTTAACAGGGATGATGACACTGTAGGGGTGCTGCAATAGTTATTCATTTTGGTTAATATCAAGTTCAAGATGTTTTCACCTCTTTTGGGGGTGTTGACCTACTGGTCCAAGACATTTCCATTGACAAAATCAAGGAATCTCTGGGCATTTATGTTTTGGCATGACTATTTCTTCCAATCTATGGTTTGATAGTTAAAGTCACCCAGGATCAGGGTAAAGGGTTGGAGCTTGATAGATTCAAAGAGGTCCAGATAGGTGGAGTGGGCATCTTGAGTCAAAGTTGGGGGTTTATAGCTAGATATGATTTGAATAGGGGTCTTGGCAATTGTTAACTGCACCTAAAGTGTCTCCTGTGCATCATAATGTTTGACCAGCCTGGAGGTGTGTATGTATTTTATATATATTTATTGCAACTCCACCTCCTTTTGCTTTGCTGCCCACAGTTCGGGGTCTGAATGTATGATAGGATGAGTAATCTGGTATGGCTGGGGTGCTCTCCACAGCTTTGAACCAGGTTTCTGTGACTGCACAAATGTCAGCATCTTCCAGGGTTAAGAATGCTTGCTATGCGTGTAGTTTCATGTTTAAACTCCTTGCGTTTAGCAGCATGACCTTTAATTTATGTTTTGATGAAATTTTCATGTTAGTAGTTTTGATCTCATGTCATTGACTAAAAAGGCACTAGGGGGGAGGCAGGAGCCTGAAGCCCAAGGGAGACAGATGCAGGCCATCACAGGAAAAGCAATGTGGTTTGTCAGTCATGTCATCCCAGTCTGTCAGGTACTGGATCCCCTTGGAATGACACCAGAAACTAAGCCAGTTAAAGTCAATCATTTTCTGTTTGTATACAGGCATCATTCTAGGTGACAGGAGAATGCTGCTGAAGGCTAGGGACATACCTGTCTGGGACACGTATTCAGTGAGTTTGATCATGTCTCCTTTCATATAGTTCAGGGAGATATGTCTCAATTCATTAAAACCAACATGGTCTATGACAGAATCATAACACTACCTGTTGAGAGACTTGAGTGCATGGGTGATATGGCAGATTCTGGCACCTGACAAACAACTAACTATGTCTTTCTCCTTATCCAGCCTGGTGAGGGGCACATCTGTGTGTCTCACAATGGAGTCGTTTATGACTAATATGTTGGGTTTATGTTTAGGCCTTAATGGCTGTGAGACACAGGTGTGTGGACTACACCTGGTGTGTGGTGTGGTGTGGTGGGCAGTGGAGTTCACGTGTGTTTTTACCTTGGAGGTCTCTTTTGTTTGGGTATGTATTTGTTGAGGACCTCCACATATGTGGGGGTGTGTTGTGTAGATGGTGTTTGAGGTGTGGTGTTTGTGTTGACAGCCTTCTCAGTGCCAGGTATACTGGCTTGTGGGGGAGACAACAATGACTAGGTTCTAGATGTAATTGTATCTGACAAATTGTGTTCCTAGGTGGTAGTAGTAGAAGGATGTCCGTGTACATTAGGCATTTGTTACACTGTCTCAAGATGCCCATGTCAACCAGACTGGCAGGAGAAAACATAGGAAATTGTCCATCCATATTTGTCAGAATCAGAATCTGAGGGAGAGAGGCCAGAGAGAGATAAGAGGGTAAAAGATGGAAGTAAAGATCTAAGAGCAGTACTACTAGGTGATCACACAAGTGCTACTAAGGAAAAATTTATAGCTGGAATATCTCAGAAGAGGTTAAAAACCGTGCAGCTGCAGCTTTGGAAGCAGCAAACCTATATCTAGACTATGGTACTTAATTTAAGATTAAGGACACAGTAAAACTCATAAAGAAGATTAACCACCTACAGACAAAAGAACAAAATTCACAGTATGAAAAAATACAGCTAAACAGTAAAGAAATGCAGTAAAATGCAGTTAAACAGTAATGAATTGCAGTAAAGAGCAACAAAATATAGTTAATCAGTAAATTGCTTTAAAACCGTGCACAGGTGATAAATTAGCTTACTATCACAACAGTAAAAAACATCTCAAATAAAGCAGCAATTCAGTAGCATACTGTCATCAATTTAATAAGGCTACTGACAAGCAGTAATAAATGCGGCAAACTAAATGCAGTGGAACTCCTAAGCGAAAGCAGTAAAATGAAGTAGGAAGTGGCACATTTTTTTTTTTTAGTAGAAAGTGAGTTATCAATTCAGGGTTGAGAAGCTAAAGGGATGGGCCTTCACAACTTGTCTCACTGTACACAGTAGAATGAGCTGATGTAACAGACCGGGGAGAGTATCCAATATTAAATTTATACCAGAGGTGGGGAACTCAAAGCCACCAAGCTTTAATACTACAACAGCAGCTGGGTGATGGGGTGTGATACACAAGATCAGAACAGAGGTAAGGATTGAATTCACCAAGTCTAAAAAAAAAAGCTGCACAGTTTAAACAGATATGCAGCAAATGTTTTAATTAGAAGTGCAGAAAACAGTTGAAAATAAGCACTTATCTTTTCCAGTCTCACAGCAGAACAATGGCAGAAGGTCTAACTCACTGCAGCTTTGTGCAAACAAATACAAACTGGTTTAAACACTGGCTGTTTAAGGCAGAGAAACAGGAACCAACCAAATTATCCATTCAAAAAAAAAAAACACAGCCTTGCAGTAACATCTCTCAGATCAGATCAGACAAGCTTGAATCCCCCTCCCATGAAGAAACAGCTAGGCCTCTCTAGACAAAAGATTTCACTACAAGCTCCAAAGGTCACAAACAGTAATAGATATTCAGCTCTATGCTAGTGTTTTTCAAGTAGAGCAATAATTAAAAAGAACAGAACAGAGAAACAAAAAGGAGACAAAGATCAGAACAGAAGTAAGGATTGAATTCACCAAGTCTAAAAACAGTTGCATAGATTAAACAGATATGCAGCAAATGTTTTAATCAGAAGTGCAGGAAACAGTTGAAAATAAGCACTTATCTTTTCCAGTCTCACAGCAGAACAATGGCAGATGGCTTAACTCACTGCAGTTTTGTGCAAACAAGGGATTTGACAGAGTAAGCTGGGACTTTATTAGTAGGGCAATGGAAGCATTTGCAGTCATAGAAACAACAAAAAGTTAGTTAGGATATTTGGTTCTCCTGTGATAATTTGTGTATGAACAGAGGAACCAGGCATGGTGTCTTCTTATCCCCTTTATTGGTTGTGTTATGTTAAGAGTCATTCACAAAGAAATTAAATGACTCAGAAGTTCAAGGATATAATGAAGATAAAACAAAGGCTATAGATGTAAACTATATATGCAGACATGAATTGTTTCAGCAGTGTCCACATTTATGGGGACATGGTAAAATGAGGTATTTAGGAGTATGGGCTAAAAAGGATTCTGTTATGGCAGCTAAGGATATGAGGGAAGACAGACTATACAAAAGATACCGAGAAACTGTAAGCTCTTGTTTAGAGATATTAATAGCAAGATACAAGCAGTGAAAATGTTATTAGTCCCTTTAATTTTATTCACAGTTCAGGCATATTTTTTTCAACCAGAGAAGTTGTGGACAGTAACGAATAAAGAGATTAAGGATTTTATCTGGGAGGGGAAGAGGGCGAATGTCAAATGGGACAAACTGATCCTTCCAATAGAGCAAGGTGGTATAGGATTACCTGATTTGAAGGGATATTTTAGAGTTAAACAAGTAAAGCTCTCGTGCATAACTTAAGCAGGAAGCTTAAATTCAAGATGGAAAAGGATAATGATGACTCGGGGATAATTCAAGAAATATTGAGTTAGTTGGATTTTGGACAAATATTCACAAAGTCGCAGAAAGTATACTTAGATTAAGTAAGCCAAAACAGAACTGGATTCTGCCAATAGGGATGACTGTAATTAGGGGTACAGAGAGGCATGACGGGGCTTGTATTTACTGGTGGAAGCTGGCAAAGGAACAAATGTTTAGAAACAAATAATTATAGAGGTAAAAATAATAGATTGGGAAGAGGCAAAGAAGACTTGGACTGCAGGCTACAGACTCCCTTCTCTTGCAGGATTGATATCAGAGTGTAGGCAAAGTGAAAGACTTAACTA
>NC_056749.1:474371771-474426771 GCF_019279795.1 Protopterus annectens | reverse complement strand
TAGACACCACTTTCAAAATTTGAGCCAAGAAAAAAGGCAAGCCCTTAACACACTGCAGTCTGAGCCAGCATTGGTATTTGGTACAGCTGATAAAGGGAGAGCCCTGGTTGTTATGAAAAGATCAGACTATCTTTTGAAGATGCACAATAAGTTTGGTGATGTGAATACATATACACTAATTAATCGAATCTGGGTTAAAAAAAATAATAAAAGATATCAAAGATGTATTATATGAATTATTAGTAACACATAGAATAAATGAATCTCTCCACAAATATTTTCATGTTGCTCATCCAGTGATGCCCATCATCAAAGGCCTTCTGAAGAGCCACAAGAACATTCAAAATCCACCTTTACGACCTATAGTAGCAGGTGAGTAACAGAACTTTTGTCTGTCTTTATAGAAGAGGAACTAAAGAAGGCTATTCCCTTTGCCTCAAGTGTCTTAAAGGACACTAAAGACTTTTCGGAAAGTTTGTCAGCCTATATGACTATGCAGAAAGATTTGAAACATCTGTACATGACATCCTTGGATCTAAATAGCCTAACAAATGAGTACGGTATTTCAGCAGTAAAGACATCCCTGTGTGAGAGGATGATTTTTTCCAAAGAAAAGGTTGACCTGCTACATCAGTTGCTGTACATTGTTTTGGAGAACAACATATTTTTATTTGAGGACAATATATATTGGAAAAATGGGGAGTTGCCAAAGGGACCCCCTGTGCTAACATCTATGCCAATTTGGTTTTAGCGTAATGGGAAAACAAATATGTCCTCAATATCAACAGGTTCAGTCAACATCTCTGATTTTGTAAAGGGTTCGTGGATTCATACGTTCATATCTGACAAGTTCTGACACCCATGATAAGTGTAAGCATGGACCTGGGAGATGAACCATTTACAGGTTACCTGTTTACATTAGAGATATAGGTGCCAAACTAGGGATGAATTTCCAATTTCCCATCCAACTGTCCAAGTTGCACTTGAATTGGGTTAGGGAGGAAGTCTGCTTCACATGGATGGGGAGCCTGTTCCATAGACGGGTAGTCTTTGAGATACATACATATCCATCCAGCAGGTCCTATTTATATCACAGGCAAGGTTTAAGTCTTTAGAACGGGTAATTCTGGTACTGTTTGTTTTCCGGATATGCAGGAGGCCCATCAGAGTGGGGTCTGACAATGTCCTGTATGCCAGGCATAGATCTTTCCTCAAAAGCCTGTAGGAGATAGAATACAGGGATAGGGACTTGAGGCAGTCAGCATAGAACATATTATTTACACCCTGTATTCTTTTAGTGAGGAACCTCTGTGGACATTCCAGTTGTTGGATATGTCTGGTTAGGTACATACCAAAGGGGGCATTGAACTCAAGGTCTGATGAATGCTGAATACAGTGCAACAATGACTTCCTTGGACTTAGATGCTATACCTTTGGTTATGAGTTGCACAACATAGAATGATTTCCTCACCACTGTAGACTCATGATGATTAAAGGCTAGATTACTGTGTGTGTCCCTAAGTCCCTAACTACTGGGTCAGCTCTAAGGGGTGTGTTGTCAATATGATATTTACCACGGATGGATGACTTCCCAAAGGATACTGTTATGCATTTCTTGGCATTTAGTTTTAGTCCATGGCTGTGACACCAGTTGTTTGTCTGTGTCACCCCCTCCTGGAGAACATTTGTGTCAGTATGAGATTCAGTGACAGCTCCTAATTTGCAATCATCTGCAAATTTAGTCAGCCAGAGACCACTGACATTGGCCTTGACGTCTGAGAAGTAAATGCCAAAAGGAGAAGTCCAAGGACTGATCCCTGTGGGACTTCACTTGTGACTGGCCTGTTTGTACAGGTTTGTACCTAATCTCTTCAGTTTGTCAACAATGCCCGAGTGGGGTATTGTGTCAAATGCCTTGGCTAGGTCAAGGTAAGCAGTGTGAATGATTTTGCCCTCATCCATCGCATTGGTGACCTTCTCAAGGTTGAGTAGGCATGATCTGCCCTTGATGAAACCAAATTGGGTTGGGTCCAGTGTGTGGAGGTTTACTATGTCTCTATTGATCATCTCCATGATAATTCTTTCCATGGCTTTACATATAAGACTTGTGAGACTTATGGGTCTGTAGATGACCAACCTTTGTTCAGAGGGATGACTGTTGGCTTTTTCTATTCATGAGGCACGACGCTTGTTTGGAGGATACAGTTAAATAGTAATTCCAGAGGCCTTGATAGGTCATGTTTCATGCTATTTAGAAGGCATCCTGGGATACTGTATGGGCCCATTGATGCAGTGTTCTTGGTCTTAGAGAGAGCATTAAGGGCCTGCTACCTAGTGATAGTAGAGGGGGTTATACTTGATATTTCCTGAGGGTAGGTTGAGGGGGAGAGACGAGTAAAGCTGGAGCTGAATTTATCAGCCAGGAGGTTTGCTATATCTTCTGGCTCAGTATACCTGGCTCCATTTACAATGAGCTCTGCACACAATTGTGTATTGCCTTTGAGGTTGCAGACATAGCTAAAGAATGCTTTGTGGCTGTCCTTGGTCTGGAGGCCAAACTTACCTCAAATTTGGCTTTGTCAAACTTTATTTGTCTTCTGAGTTGTTGTTTATCCTGCTGCGTGCTGCACCTCCTAAGTTTTGCCATGATTTTCTTAATCCTGTTTTACATCTGATTGATTTTGTGATTCTACCAGGATGGCTTGTTTTTTGTTAGTTCTGTGCCTCTTCCTAGTGGGTACAGTTGCCTCTATGCAGCTATTAACATGCTTGTACAGGGTTTCTGTGAACAGTTCTGCATAGGCAGAAGTATTCTCAGGGTTTATAGAGGCTTGAAAATTTTACAGGTTCTCACTTAATAGCAGGAGGTTAGCCTAAGAATAGTTCCTAAATATTCCCAGTTTAGCTGGGGGTCCAGGTTTTATTTTTAAATCAAAGAAGACCCATTTTGTGGTCTGACCTTACTAGGGAAGGCATTACAGTAGGGGGTGTGCAGCATTCTCTCATATTAGTGAGGACCAGATCCAGTATGGTTGCACCCCTGGTTGGTGTATTGACTATCTAGTCCAGGGAGTTTGTGTTTACAAAATCCAGGAATCTCTGTGCATGCACATTTGATGTTGTATAGGATTCCCAGTTAATAGTAGGGTAATTAAAGTTACCCATGAATATGGTATTGGGTTGGATGGTTAGTGTTTCTAATAAGTTTAAATAGATGGTGTGGGTTTCCTGGGTCATAGAGGGGGACCTATAGCTTGCAAGGAAGTGGTGTTGGATTTTACCTATGGTGATCTGAACATGGAGCAGCTCAAGTGCATTGTTCTATTTGACCAGTCTTGAAGTATATTTATTTTTGATGTAAATAGAGACACCTCAACCTTTAGTCCATGCCTATGAAGTAGCTGGTCTAAATGTGTGCAAGGCATTATAACCTTGCACTGCTGGTGTTCTGTCCGCGGCTTTAAAACAAGTCTCAGGGACCGCACAGACATCAACATTCTCTAGGGTAAAGAGAGCTTCCAGGGAGAGGAGTTTTTTGTTTAGGCTCCTAGCATTGAACAGTAATACCTTTAGATTTTCTTAGTTTTGATTTGCTATGTCGGAAGTACTTTCAGTTTGGCATTGCCTAACAAGGCACTATGGGGGAAGACAATGTTTTAGCTAATATTCGAAAGCTTAGAGGGGACAGGTGCAGACCATCCCTGGCAAAGCAGCATGGTCTGTTGACCATCTCCTTCCATGCAGACAAATATTGCACCCCCTTACAATGACATCAGAAACTAAGCCAATTATTAAAGTCAGTCATCTTTTGTTCATACTGTGGCATCATCCTTGGAGAAGGTAAAATGCTGCTCAATGCTAGGCTCATACCAGCCTGAGACACATATTCCGAGAGTTCTGTGATGTCTCTCCTCATATAGTCTAGGGAGGTACGTCTCAGGTCATTAACTCCCACATGAACTATGACTGAGTCATATTGGTAATTGTGTCCAGTGATCTGACTGCATGCGTAATGTGGCAGATCCTAGCCCCTGATAAGCAACTGACCATAACTTTCTCCTTACTCAGCCTGGTGAGAGGGACATCAGTGTGTCTCACGATGGAGTCTCCAATGACTAGAATGTTGGATTGTGTGGTGACTTTCCTTATGGGCTTAGAGGAAGAGGCTCCATGAGATGTGTTCATGTGAATGTTGTTTTGAAAGAGTGTGTTTGGGGCTGCTGAGGTTATTTCTTATGTGTACTTTGTCTAAGAGGTCTTTGTGGTTTAGGAAGGTTACATGTAAGTGCTTGAGTATATGTAGGTCTATATGTCTGATTTGAATTCTGCGTAATGGGTGAAGTTATGCGTACAACTGACAACCTTATTGACATTAGGAGTACTTTTATGAGAGATCTTTGCCTCCAGTGATGTTGGGTAAATACATCTCTCACATACTATATCAGTTTGTTTGAGAATTAACTGGTTGCCAGTAAA
Organism: Protopterus annectens; assembly: GCF_019279795.1. Taxonomy (NCBI): domain Eukaryota; kingdom Metazoa; phylum Chordata; order Ceratodontiformes; family Protopteridae; genus Protopterus; species Protopterus annectens. The sequence goes on along the minus strand of NC_056749.1, from coordinate 474,422,295 downwards.
AATGAGGCAATTTCTACATTGCCTCAGGATGCCCATATCCACCAAGCTGGTAACGGAGACAGTAGGAAAGTTCATATACATGGTAACAGACCCTTTTTTATTGATTCGACTGTTAGAGTGAGAATATCAATCACTGTCAGGAGTATTGGGTTTGCGAATATGTGTACAGTGCTTGTCACTGCAAACTAGTTGTCCTGTGTGCACCTAGATATTGGGGAAATTTCAATTGTGCTTTTACAGGAAAAATGTCACTCAAGGTGTCCGAGTCTATACAGAGCACTTCCTAACATTTGAACAGAAACTAATACGTAGACCCTGAAAATTTAGGGATGAAGTATTTAGGCAGGTATTCTGAAGTTAGAAACAAATCAAGCAGTACTTACTGAAAACAAAGAATTAGCTTGTCAAGAATGATGTGTGACTCCTTAAGTGACCTGTTCTAATTTCTGTCTGACTCACAAAAGACAGAGCTGTGGTCTCTCTTCAAGTTTTAATATGGAGTTAAAAGCACAATACAAGTAAAACACAATGTAAACAAAACAAATCACACTACACAAAATAGAGAAAAGCAATAAAGTAATTCAAAATACAAGAAGTAAAAAGCAAACTAACCTTTCCCACACAGCAAACTGTTGCAGAGTCTGGGTGATTCTTTCCAGTAAAGCTCTGAAATGTTTTATTTTACCCCTTAAATAGAAGGTTGAGTTCCTAGCTCCACTCTCTCAGTTCACAGTTGATTAACCTTAACTGACCTGTTCTAACTTATGTGTGACTCCTTAATTGACCTGTTCTAATTTCTGTCTGACTCACAAGAGACAAAGCTGTGGTCTCTGTTCAAGTTTTAATATGCAGTTAAAAGCAGAATACAAGTAAAACTCAAATGTAAAGAAAACAAATCACAGTATAAAAAATAGAGAAAAGCAATAAAGAAATACAAAATACAAGAAATAAAACGCAAACTAACCTTTCCCTCACTGCACACTGTTGCGGAGTCTGGGTGAGCCATTCCAGTAAGATGATGTCTTTGTTTGGTAAGGGTCATTAGATAAAGTGATTTTGCGCAGTACTTGGAAAGCACTACTGACTTCTTAGATTTACACTCAGTCATTCAAACTCTGTTATTGAATTTTTAGATGTTACTCTGGAATTAAGTGAAAATGAGGGCATTAATACCACCATCCATAATAAAAACTGCAAAAAGAATAATCTATTGTCTAGAGATAGTATGCATCCCAGACATTTTTGTCACAACATCATAAAAGGACAATTACTTCAGTACTCAAGGTTACACACAAGAGACACCGAATATATGCAAGTCGCACATGAATTACAACAATTCGTACAAGGAGACTGTAGTTCACATGATTTTCAGGAACAGCTCGCTGAAGTTAATAGACAAAGGAACAGTAAGGGTAGACCATATTACTTGGTTCAGAAATCGACTGATGTTCTTCGTGTTTCACTGTTGCAGTCATTACATTTGGGTAATCCTGCTGGCAGGTTGCCCTCAGTCGGCCTGAATTCCAAAGTCCTGGTTCCTTCGTCGGCTGCTGTTGCCCCTTCCCTGACGTCAGGTCTTCAGGGGTATAAAAGATGCGGCCGACGCCATTTTCTTTAGTCTTTCTTGTCGCGCGGTGCTTGAAGCAGAAGCAGTTCGCAAGTGCCGGTCGGACGACTCCTGAGATTTTCGTGTTCGAGTTTCAGATATGAAGTCTTCAATAAAGCTAAGTACCCTGTTGAGGAAACTTTTTTTTCTTGCTCCAGACTGATGTCAGAAAAAGTATATAATTGCATTTCTTGTGGAAAGCAAATACCTCATAAGGACTTTTATTCTTAGTGTATTCCTTGCCTAGGCCCTGATCACAACGTTGCTGGTTGTCAGTTTTGTGCTAGATTTAACCAACGCACTGTTAAGCGTCAGTATGATTTTGCTTTAAACTATTTTGTACGCCGGTTTAATTATCCAGAAATGTCATCGGATAGCCATCCGACTACTAGAGTTCACAAAAAATGCAAAGAAAGGAGAGAGATAGACAACCGAGGCCCAAAACCGACGACGAAGCTTCTCCTAAGCCAGTCGCCGGTTCGCCAGTTCTCAGTGAGGCGCATTCGCAGCCCCTGACACCCGCTACTTTAGAGTTGCAGGCCGCTACTGACTCCCACGTGGAGTCGGCCATGCCGCTGGAAATGCAAGGTATTGGAGCCTCGGATACTATTCCTTCAGATGGGTCTGAAGCCGCTGAGCAGGCACCGGCTTCTGAGGGTGTATTCAGACTTAAACATCTTTACATTAAACTAACCTCAGCTTCAAAAGCAAAGACTAAAGCACCTTCTAAAGCAAAGAAACAAACTCAAGAGCCACGTGGACAGGCCTCTATGCCCAAAAATCAGATGCTCAAAATGGCCGAAGACTTAATTACCTTGATCAGGGATTCCCATCCCCCTCCTGATAAGTGGCCTAGGCAAGAGACTGACTATGAATCTTCAGATCAGGTTTCTATTTCTTCTGATTCCTCTTCTGATCAGGAATACTCTCTTCCCCCCATGAGGATTCTGATGCTGAAGAGTCTATACCTTCAGCTTCTCCTCCAGAGGACTATTCTTTTGGGGAAACCTTGCATACCATGAGGGAGCATTTCCACTGGGAGATCCAATATTTTTCAGAATCTAAAAAGAGGCTCAGGGATTTCCTTTTACTACCTCAACACAGGCCACTAGCCATTCCACCTGTGTTGGATATTGTAGATGATGTGTTTTCGGAATCTAGTCTTACCCCTGACTCCTTACCTCCAGCTCCTGTTAAGCCTGACAGATATTACAGGGTTCCTGACTCTCATAAATTCATTTTTAAAAACCCTGCTGCAGACCCAGAAACTATTTCACAGGGTCCCAAAGGAGTTAAGGCTTCCGCTGCAAAAAACCCTACCCCCTCTGACAGAGATTCTAGGGCACTGGATAGATGGGGAAAAAAGGTTTACACATCTGCTACCTTGGCTATAAGGGCCTTAAACTGTCAGTTTCATATGCTCAAATATCAGCAACATGTCATGGCATTGATTAAACAGAAAATGTTATTAAACTCTGAATGTGCAGAAAACCAGGGAATGCAGGATTTATTGCATGCAGCTGAACAAGTTGGAAAGCATACTTTGCAATGTGGTTTTGATTCTTTCGAGGCCTCCTGCAGGGCCGCAGTTACGGGTTCTGTAATTAGGAGGCATGCTTGGTTAAAGGAACAAAATCTGCCAGATCATGTCAAAGTTAAATTATTAGATGCACCTTTACAGCATGATACTTTGTTTGGTGTTAAGGCAGAGGAGGTGTTAAAGAAAATGGAGGACAAAGCTAAATCTATGCAAACTGTCAAAGAGTTTTTACAAGTGCAACCACCTAGGCTTAGTAGACACTGGCCTACAAAGAATTGGTCCTTTCCTGTGTCAGACAGACCTCAAAGGGGCAGATCCAGATGGCCTAGAGTCAGATCCCAGACGCAAGGTTCCTACAGGTCAAAGCAATGGGGTGCTTCTACCTCCAAAGTTGGAGGAGACAAATCACAACCATACAGGAAACAGTCCCAATGACTTCCCCCTGCCTGCACCAAGCACTTATCTCCTGGCAGCACCCTTAGGGGGAAAATTAACACTTTTTTCTCAAAATTGGCACATTATAACCCAGGACAAGTGGGTTCTAAATATCGTGTCACAAGGGTACAAGTTCCATTTCCATACCCTGCCAAAGGCAAATGGCTGGCCAGATCTGCCAAAAAATCAATGGGCAGAGGCACAAAAACAATTCTCATCCCTCATGGACATGGGGGCCATTCAACAAGTACCAGAGCAAGAGCAGAGACAAGGATTTTACTCAAGACTGTTCTTGATACCCAGAAAGGACAAGACCTGGAGACCAATACTGGACCTATCTATTCTGAGCACATTCCTGGATATACCAAAATTCAAGATGAAGACTTTGCAGCAGCTTCTGCCCATACTGGGCAAGAACGCTGAACTAAAAGAGGCATGCCTGCATGTCCCAGTCAGACAATTATGCAGAAGATACCTCAGATTCCAGGCTGGCTCAATGCATTACCAATTCTCTGCACTGCCCTTTGGCTAATCTACTGCGCCCAGCGTCTTTAAAAAAGTGCCTGGCACCACTAATTGCATTCTGCAGACAAAGAGGAATACAAATATATCCTTACTTGGACGACTGTCTAATTCAAGCAGAGAACAAGGACATTCTTCTACAGCATCTGTCGTTTGGGAAAAGACTTCTAACTTGCCTAGGGTACACAGTCAATGAAAAGAAATCAAAACTAGTACCCTCTCAAGAGATAATATTCCTGGGTGCAAGCTTAAATATAACTTCCCAGATGGCTTATCTCATGCCAGACAAACAAAGGCAACTGGCTACCTATTTCAAAATGTTGGCAGCAAAGGCCCAGTTATCTGCAAGAAAAATTCTGCAGGCTTTGGGCTTCATGGCATCCTGCATCCTACTAATTCCATATGCAAGACTGCATATGAGGAAACTTCAATGGTACCTAAAAAGTGTTTGGACTCAACATTGCCACAGTCTGGAAACAATGGTTACTCTCATTCCCTGTCTACAACAGGAGTTTCAATGGTGGGCAAAGGCTTGTCACCAAAACAAGGGACAGCCATTCACATTACCCCCAGCTAGGCAGATACTAACAATGGATGCATCATGTTATGCCTGGGGGGCCCACATGGCAGGAAGATGCATTCAGGGCACATGGTCCTCAACCCAAATGCATCTACATATCAGTCAAAAAGAGATGCTAGCTGTTCAGAATGCCCTGACAGCCTTCAAGGACCTACTTCATCCGGGACAACTACTGATAAAGATGGACAACACCATGGTCGTGGTATATAAACAAGTAGGGGGCACACATTCTTACCCCCTTTGCAGACTAGCCATGACTTTGTGGGACACATCATTAACTTACCAAGTACATCTGCAGGCACAATTCCTACCAGGAAAGAAAAATACTCTGGCATTCAATCTAAGCAGAAACCTCATGGATCCCCACGAGTGGCAGCTGGATCCACAAGTCTTCAGTATGATAACAAGGAAATGGGGATGCCCGTACATAGATCTATTTGCCTCCCCTCACAACTACCAACTAAAATGATTGACAAGCATGGAAAGTGGACGCCCTATCTTTCAGTTGGAAAAAACTATCAGTATATGCCTTTCCCGCACTGCCTCTCCTCCCCAAGGTACTCCTAAAGGTCAGACAGGAGAAGCCAAAAATGATACTCATTACCCCAAACTGGCCCAGCCAGTACTGGTTTCCAATCCTAAAGAACTTGTCTCAATGCCCAGCTTTTGACCTTACCTCAGATACCTCATTTACTGTCCCAGCAAAACAACTGGATTCTGCACAGCCAACTCAGGACTTTAAACCTGGCAGCATGGCGGATAATGTAGTCATACAAAACACACCTCTCAGTAAAGCTGTGATGGATGTCATTTTGGAGGCCAGAAGGCCTAGTGCTAGAAAATCTTATGCTGGAAAATGGAAGAGATTCTGTGTTTGGAACCAGGCACAAGGAACTGATACAGCTGTGCCAAATATTCCTCAGATTTTGCAATACTTAACTGAGATGCTGGACAAAGGCCATCTTTTTCATCTATTAAAATTCATGTCTCTACCATTTCAGTTCATTACAATACAGAGCCAACAATCTTTTCTCATCCCTTATTAAAACAGTACCTCAGAGGAGCCAAAAATGTAAGGCCGCCAAGGTAATCACCAATGCCTGCATGGGACCTCAACTATGTCTTGGAAAAACTCACCCTGCCTCCTTTTGAGCCAGCTGCTACTGCTGATATAAAGTTTTTATCTTGGAAAACAGCTCTGCTCCTAGCAATAACTTCTGCAAGATGAGTTTCAGAGCTACAGGCACTCATGGCTGTGGAACCTTTTATCATTTTTTATCCAGACAGGGTCTCTCTGAGGACAAACCCAACATTTATGTCTAAGGTGGTGTCCAGTGTGGCTCTTAACCAAACTATTCATCTGCCAACTTTTTATCCAAATCCACAGAACAAGAGGAGAGAATTCTGCATTCTTTGGACGTACACAGACAGCTTAGATTCTACTTGGACAGAACCAAAGTTTTCAGAAAGACAGAGCAATTACTAGTGGCATATGCTGCAGGATCACAAGGAAAGGCTATCTCAAAGCAGACTATTTCAAAGTGGATAGGCCACTGCATTCGTTTCTGCTGCTTACACCATGGCAAGCCAGTGCCTAAGGGCATTAGGCCACATTCAACCAGAGCTGCAGCCACTTCAACAGCCTTTCTCAGGGGAGTACCAACCAAGGACATTTTAGAGGCTGCTACTTGGAGTTCAGTGCACACCTTTACAAAGCACTATCATCTGCCACTCTACTCTAAATCCAGGGCAGGCTTTGACACTGCAGTTCTGCAGGGCCTCATAGCTGCTCCTAATGCTGTTTAGCTCCAGCCTTCCATCCATAGTTTTGGGACTCTTCCCAAATGTAATGACTGCAACAGTGAAACACGAAGAATATAGTACAGTTGTGTACACTTACCATAAATGTAGATGTTCGAGTGTATTCACTGTTGCAGTCCAGATTACCCACCCGCCATCCCCCTTTCTTCTGATGGAACCTGTCTTTCCTTCTCTGATTTATACAACCTATGTGGTGTATTTGCTTGTAGATGAGGGTAAAGTTTATATTGGTGCATGTATTCATATATATATATATATATATATATATATATATATATATAAATTTTGGCCACCCTTTTAGGGGGCACCTGTTATCTGGGGCAAGAAAAATGAAAGAAAATGGCATCGGCCGGATCTTTTATACCCCTGACGACCTGACATCAGGGAAGGGCGACAGCAGCCGATGCAGGACCCAGGAATTCAGGCCAACTGAGGGCAACCTGCCAGCAGGATTACCCAAATGTAATGACTGCAACAGTGATTACACTCGAACATCTACATTTATGGTAAGTGTACACAACTGTATTTTACTACGCCAGAAGTGGTGAAGTCATCTAATAATAACCCTGCTCATATCACTTATACTTATTCAAGTGATATACATCATATTTGTGAAATTGTAAAACATAATTGGAATAGCTTATGAAGTTTTGCTAGTATACGTGACATAGTAGGAGAGATTTCAGCTTTTTCATTCAAAAATAATAGAAATTTGAAGCAATTATTAAGTACAGGACAACGGGGTGGCCATGGTGGTGCAGCGGTTAGCGTTGTCGCCTCACAGCAAGAGGTTCTCCGGTTCAATCCTCGGCTTGGGTGCCTTCTGTACAGAGTCTGCATGTCCTCCCTGTGGTCGCGTGGGTTTCTTCCGGGTGCTCCGGTTTCCTCCCACAACCCAAAGACATGCTGTATGTGGTTTGGACACTCTAAACTGGCTTTAGGCGTGAGTGTGTGCGTGTGTGTGCCTTCCATGGAAGGTTGGGCACTGGGCTGGCAACTCGACACCGTAAAACTCTACTGCCAATCATGAGGGACAGGTGATCCGCTGTGGCGACCCCTAACCAGGAAAGCCAAAAGAAGAAGAAGATTTAAGTACAAGACAATGACCACCTCACACGTTAAAACATTTACTTTGACCCCAGTCTATATCTACTGTCTTACACAGCCCCTTACTTCACTACACTCATACTAGTCTATTCCAATATCCACCAGTCTATATCCCATCAATAATTATCTGCTCTTTCCCTATAAACTCATTTCTCCATATAAGCACCCTACCCAATCTCTAACCAACCAAACCCTCAGAAATCTAACAATACTCAACTCCAGTACTAAGCAATCTAAGTGTGTCTCCTGTATTATTCAACATCTAATTACTATCCTCCTGTCTGGTGACATACACCCAAACCCAGGCCCCCATACCCCTTCCTCTGTATCCAAATCCACCTATTCACCTCTCTAAATGACCAAAGCATAGCTAACAAAATTCCCAACCTCATGCCTGGCTTCTCGACAATAAATCAGATATCTTGTCTATTTCTCAAACTTGGTTAAAACCTCATATAAAAGACTCAAAAATAGTACCACCCAACTACTCGATCATTGTAAAAGACAGAGCCCACAAAAACGGTGGAGAAGTAGCTCTCCTATACTCATCCTCCTTAACAATTACCCGCTACACTAAACCGATTCCCCAATTCACCAACGCTGAATTAATTCTGGCCCTACTTCAAGTAAATAGACACAAACACATACGTATAGCCTCCCTATACATTCCCCCAGAAGACAATATCTCAGTACTTAAAGATATCCTCTCCTGGCTTTCAACTAATATTAGCAATGAAACTATAATACTGGGTAATACTGGGCGACATGAACATTAACTGGTCCTCAATTCAGTCCCTCACAAACTCCCTAAATATTAACCTTCATAATTTCTCTCAACTTATCAACTCTACAACCAGATCCTCCAAAGATTACTCCAGCTGTAGTATCCTAGACTGGATCTTAGTCTCTCACCCTCATTATTTCTCTGATAGTGGCATAAATCCTGATTCCCTCAGTGATCACCTCCCCACTTTTACTCACTGCCTTACTTCCCCCTTACAGTTATCACTTAACTATATTTCCACTTGCAACCTAAACAACTTCAATCCCACTACATTTTATAACTCTCTAAAATCAATAAACTGCACTCCTCTAAGAACTTTATCCCTAGAAAACATTGTTACCTACTTCAGTGCAACTTTTCTAAACCTCTTAGACAGCTACGCCCCCCTAAAATCTAAAAGAATAAAAAGCAAAACTGCCCCTTGGCTAACCAAAAATACACTAGCTGCCATGTGCCTTAGCGGTAAAGCCTGGGTACGCCACCAGAAAAATAAAACTCCCTCCACCCTCAATGACTGTAAAACACTTTGCAACAAAGTCAAAAAGCTAATTATAGCAGACTGAAAAACTTATTTCTCCTCACTACAAAATAACCATAAAACAAATCCACAAAAAGTCTGGAATGGTATTTCCACTCTCCTTAATCATGGCAAAAAAGAAAACCCTTGTCCAGATCCTGATGCACTACACATAGATTTGGCCACAACTAACCTCCTCCTTCTCTAAAAACACTACACCACCTACTTCAACATCCCCTCCCCTGGCTTCACCTTCACCATCATTCTTCAATACCTTCACCTCTCAATCCCCTCCATTCCCCATAAAACCCATACCCACATCTACCATAAAAAAACTTCTCCAAAAATTAAAACCATGCTCCATTGCCCCAGATAACATACCATCATACTTTCTAACCATAGCTGCCGAAGCCATTGCCTTACCTATCAGTATATTAATCAACCACTCAATCCAAGAAGGTCATGTGCCTCAACTGTGGAGAAAGGCCTTCATCATACCCCTGCATAAAGGGGGTAACAATAATAATACTACAGACTTCTGCCATATCGCCATCCTATCCTCCATCTCTAACTCCTTGAAAAATGCATCCATCTACAACTTCTACCCTATCTTACCAACAGTCGCTTACTAACTCCCACACAACATGGATTTAGACCTGGCCACAGGACTACCAGTGCCCTTCTTTCCTTCCTAGAAATTATTAACAAAGCCGGTGACTCTGGCTGTACCGTATCTACCCTCCTACTTGACATCTCTAAGGCCTTTGATACCATATCTCACAACCTTCTCCTAGCTAACTCTAAAATCTAAACCTATCCCTTTCCACCCTCAACTGGTTCAGTAGTTACGTCTCAAATAGACAGCAAGCAGTCAAATGGAAAAAAGCCACCTGCTCCTTCCTTAACACCCCCAGTGGTGTCTCTCAGGGTTCCATACTGGGTCCCTTCCTTTTCAATATATTCATAAATGATTTCCATCACTCAATCCCTAATGCAAAACTTATCCAATACGCAGACGATTCAACTGTAATCTGTTCTGCCACCTCCATCCCCACTCTCATAAAGCTAACACAAGAGGCTTTCTCTGCCACTGAACAATGGATGTTAGATAATCACCAAGCACTCAATGCCTCAAAAACCAAACTAATGTGTCCTCTCAGGAGGTAGGCCAGGCTGATGAAGACTTGGAGTATCCTCCTTATTCTTCTTTCTGTGATTAGAATGACTCTACACCTTGGCTTCTCCTCCTGTGGGATCATCAGATTAGCTGAACATGTAAAGACAAGGATTTTAGATGCTCCTTTACAATCTGATGTGTTATTTGCTTTAAAGAAAATGGAGGATAAGGCTAAGTAACCAGACTGTTAAAGATTTTTTTTTTGGTCCAGCCTCCAAAGTTTAGTAGATTGGCCTACTAAGGGGTGGACTTATCCTTCTTATGATTCTCAGTCTAGTCAACACTTATTTGGACATTCCCAAGTTCAAACCTCTGCTGGGCAAAGATCACTGGATGGTAACAGAGTACACAAAAAGTTCTGGCTCCAGTTGTAGCTTTTCAGGCTGAAAAGGAATACAAATCTATCCTTACTTGGACAAAAGTCAATCCTTTACATATCAGTCCAGGCTGCTCTGCAAGGAAGGACCTTCAAGCATTAGGGTTCATGGCATCTTGTATTCTAGTACTTCCCAATGCCAAACTGCATATGAGGAAGCTACAATGGTATCTCAAAAAAAATAAGTACAGAAACTGCCAGGACTGGGACACTGCCATTCTGTCAAATCCTTTTGCATCAAAAAAGGAATTTTTTTTTGTGGGTCAGGAATGTCACTCTAAACAGGACTCTCTGTGACCCAGCCAGAGGCCCGAGTCAAATTCTGACGACAGATGCGACAGACATAGCTTGGGGGCTCATCTGAATGGGGAAGTGGATACAAGACAAGTGGGCTGCCAGACTACAGCATCTACATATCAACATGAAGGAGATGTTAGCAGTCCAGTTTGCATTGATGGTGTCATGTGGTATATCACAAGCAAGGGGGAACACATTCTTATCCTCTATGCAGGCAAGCAATGATTTTGCAGCTTGCAGCTTACTTTCAAGGCAAGGTTTCTGCCAGGGCACAGAACTCCTTAGCAGATGTGTTAAGCAGGCAAATCATGGATCCCCCCTGCCTCTCCCTCCCAAAAGTACTCCTAAAGGGTCAGACAAGACAAGCCAAGGATGATTTGATAGCCTCCAGATGGCCTCGCAACACTGGTACCCATTACTGAGGAATCTGGTCAGGAAGCCTCCATGGCCTTTGCCTTTAATTCACGGTCACTCAATCACTCGCTTCCTCTCTTCATCTAACAACCTGGCTTGTTTTGAACCACAGCAGGTCTCAGCTTCCTCAACAAGTTTTAAATGTGATTATGGTGAGAAGGAAGGCCTAGTACACGGTAGGTGTATGCAGAAAAATGGAAGAGAATTTTTTTTGAGTGCTGCAAAGGATTTGGATGTTTCGAGCCTAATTTGAGTGTGGTGGCTCTTCATCATCTACTGAATATTGGACAAAAGGTTTGTCTTCTCCTCCATTAAATTTCATGCTGCAGCAATTTCAGCTCACAATGTTGGTGACCCACCATTTTTTTCTCATCTTTTGTACAAGAAATTTCTGCTGAATTGAAATACTTGTCATGGAAGACTGCTTTTGTTGGCCATTACTTCTGCAAGAAGGGTTTAAGGTGGTTTCTGGCTAGTGTAGCTAAACCAAACTATTCATTTACTTTTTTTTTTCCCAAATCCCCAAAAAGGGAAAAGAAGACACACACACAGTGTGTATACATTTTGGCATTATTATTATTTAGGACTAGGATTTCAGGCAGTCTCAGCTGTTTGTTTTTTTTCTTTTGCTTTGAGTCTCAGCCTGTGTGCCTGTAAAAAAACACTCTAAGTGATTGTGATTTGTTTTGCATTGCATTCTGTTATCATCATGGCAAGGAGATTGATTTCAGCTGGGATTCATTCCACACTAGGGCTACTGCCACAACAGCATTTCTAAGGGGGTGGCAACTAAGGACATTTTACCACCTCTCTCTCTATTCTAAATCAGGGGCTGTTTTTGCACTGCTGTGTTTGCAGGGCATTTTCCTGCTTCATTTCATTATAGTTTGCTCCATCCTCCTCCCTCCTTGCTTGGGATTCCCAAGTGTTAGGACTGCAGGCAATGGGATGAAGAGAAAGAAGTAGTTTTGTTTTGTACCTACGCCAATTGTAGATAGATCCAGATCCACATCCAATTTACCCTCCCCCCTCCCTCCTTCCCTCTGTAGTTTTGTCTGGTTGTCTGGGATGGGTCTGAGATATATTGTATTTTTTGTTTATATTGTATATATTATATTACATACTCTTGGTGTTAGCTGGTTTGTTTGTTAGCTGTTGCCTGGGTTTGGACCTTTTTTTCTTTAGGGTCTGACATCTGGGGGGCAAGAAAGACTGAGGATATGGACTGGGACGACAGGGACTACCCAAGTGTTAGGACTGCAGCAATGTGGATCTTCGAACATCTACATTTATGGTAGGTACAAAACTGTACTTTATTTACCCATTCTAAAACAGCCATTATTGAAAAAAAATAATTCTCCATCAAAAGCCAGAACAACATATCTCTCGAATTAGTATCTGAGGCCAAACTCCTAGGTGTCCACATTGATGACCATCTCAAATTCAACTCCCACCTACAAATAAATATAAAAAAAAAAAAAAAACACCAGGAACTTGGTATGCTTTACCGCCACAATCACTACCTCACTCCTTCTACTACTAAGTTCATTCTCTCTACCACATTTCTCATACCTTCTCTTCTTTATGGTGCTGCACTCCTAACAAACCTGCAATCCTCTCTTAAGACAAAACTCTCCTCTTGCTATAATAAAATTGCTAAGTTTGCCACTAGCCAAAAGTCTTCTACCCATCACTGTGTAGCCCTTCATAAATTAAACTGGTTAGAGCTTCCCAATTATCTCACCAATATTCAACTTATTCATGCACACAGACTCATTTTCATCCCCTCCCTCTGTCCCTCCCTATCCTCTACCTTTAAAATGCACCTCCCTGATAGACTCTTACGATCTAATAATCAAAACCTAATTCTGCTGTTTAAACCTTCCCATCCACCAGGCAAAAATCTCCTATCCTTCGCTCTTGCACTGCAATGGAATTCCCTACCACCATCCATCCGTACCACCAGAAACCTCTCTTCCTTTAAAAACTCACTTCACTCACACCTTGTATCTCAGCGGGAATGTTCCTGCTTCCACCACACATAACCTCTTCTCCTCTCTTCACCTCTGACTTTTATTTCATATATGGTTTAGCAGGAACCAATCCATCTGTAAAGAACTACTCTAGATCTACAATGCTGACTTTTTATCTCAGAAATTGTTACTTTAAATGCAGTGTTTTTATTCTGTACTTAATGTAACCAAAACTTTGACTGTCATTTTTGTTTCAGAAATTGTATGTTTAAATTCAATGTTTTTACTAGTACTTTTGTGCTTTCTGTAACAAAAGTTTTTTATTTTAATTTTGTTTGCAATTTGTGTTTGTTTTTGGAGCTTTTCTCCCCAGGACTCCATTGAAAATGGGTTCTTCTTAGCCCAGTGGACTATCCTGGTAAACCAACTACAAATAAATAAAATAAATATGCAGGTGGTTAAAATAACGTATCTCTAAATATATTAGTGACATTCACATAATGGATGAGAAAAGCCCTTTATTCATAGGTTCATAGGTGTGTACTAGGCTAATGGCCCTGGGGCCTTTACAAGCCTAGCCATAGGATTACCCTGGCATCATGCCATCTGACCTTAGTTCCCAGTGCCTCTGTCGAGTAGAGCCAGTGGAGTTATCCCCGGGGTGAATTTTCTATTTCCCATCCACTCATCAAGATTTCTCTTGAAGAGGGTCAGTGAGGTGCTCTGCTTGACATGTATGGGAAGTCTATTCCATAGCATGAACAGTCTCTGGGTTATAAACCTGTCCCTCCAGTATGTTCTGATGATTGTGGTAATGAGGTTGAAGTCTCTGGAGCGTGTGATGCAGAGGGATTGGGATTTCTTTAAATGTAGCATTTCTAACAGAGCTAGGTCAAACATGGCTTTGTAAGTCAAGCAGAGATCGCCTCTAAGTAGGTGGTATGAGACAGAGAATAGCTGGAATTTTTTGAGTCTGTCCATATAGGACAAGTGTTCAAGCCCTAGGATCCTCTTTGTGAGGTACTTTTGCAGCCTGTCCAGTTGTTGCAGGTGTCTAGTGAGGTACATGCCAAATGGGGCATTGTACTTGAGGATTGGCTTAATGAGGGAATGACCTCTTTCTTCCTGGATGCAAAACCCTTAGTAATGAGATGTGCCACATAGAAGGACTTTCTGACCACACTGGCAATGTGGTGGTCAAAAGAGAGGTTGCTGTCAACCTGTGTTCCCAGATCTCTTATAATGCCTTCTGTGTTCAGTGGACTACCATCAATGTGGTAATTCATGGGAACTGGGTTTTTCCCAAAGGGGATGACGACACATTTTTTTGGCATTGAGCTTAAGGCCCTGATTTTGACACCAGTCGTTGGTCTCAGTGAGACTATTCTGTAGGATGTCAGCATCACTTGGGGAGTTAATAACAGCTCCCAACTTGCAATTGTCTGCAAACTTTGTCAGCCAGAGTCCCTTCATGTTGGCCTGGACTTCAGAGAAGTAGATACCAAACAGGAGAGGACCCAGGTCCAAACCCTGTGGGACCCCACTCGTGACTAGTCAACAGTATGACTTGGAGTCAGCTACTTTCACACTATGGGTTCTATTTGTGAGCCAGTTTGCAACCCACCTAGTGATATAGGGGTTGATGCCTAGCTTAGTGAGTTTTTTATGATTCCTGAGTGGGGAATTGTATTAAAGGTCTTGGTCAGATCAATGTAGGCTGTATGAACCACCTTGCCTTCATCCACAGCTCTGGTGACTGACTCAAAGAAGATGACCAAGTTGAGCAGGCATGATGTACCCTTCACAAAACCAAACTGTGTGGGATCCAGGGTTTGGAGATTCCCTATATCCTTGTTTATTAAGTCCATGATGATGCATACCATACCTTTACATATCAGACTTGTCAGGCTAATGGGGCGATAGTTCCCAGGGTCTGTAGTTACTCTTCCTTTGTGGAGAGGGATGACTGTAGCAGTGTGCCATTCGGTAGGGACAAAGCCTGAGGTGAGGCTGTGATTGAACAGGGCACACAGGTGAGGTGCCAGTTCACTCTGTAGTTCATGTAGAACACAGCCAGGGATATTGTCAGGTCCCACAGAAGCTGTATTCTTGGCCTTGGACAGTGCTGTTTTAACCTATGCAGCAGTAATACTGGGTTCCTGGCAATCTACTGGTATTGTGATTGGTCCTTGGGGGGGGGGGGTAAAGTTGGCACTGAATCTGTCGGCCATTATAATGGCAGTATCTGTTGGCTATAGGAGGTACCGTTGTGCAGTAGCTCAGAGCAAATCTGGGTATTGCCGTGGAGATTCTTTACATAATTATAGAAGGCCTTGTGGTTGTCTTCACTATCTGCTGCAATTCTGTTTTCATAGCTAGCTTTGGAGAATTTGATAAGGGATCTCAACTTTTTGTTGAGGCTGATAAGGGAATTTTTCCAGTCTTGCGACTTCATCTTATTCCGCATCAGTTTCCTCTTTCTGTTGCAGAGTTTGTTTATGGCAGGGGACCACCAGATTGGCTTCCTTTTTTTGGAGGAGAGTGTCTTCATTCTACTGGGTATGGGTATGGTGAGATCCATGCATTTGTGTACATGTTCATACAGTGCATTGGTGTATGATTCATCGGTCATTCAACTAGTCTCCATTTGCATGGGTGCAGTGAAGTTTGCCACCTCTGTTTTTAGGAGTGGGTTGGGAGGTTGGTGTTACGGTTAAGGTGTTAACGTCACAAACACAAAATACAGGGTTCGATTCTCATGAAAGGGATGTTGGCTAGGCTTTAAATAGCCCACAAGTATTAGCCTAGTATTAGCCTATGAACCTATAATCGAGCAGGATGGTCCAGGTGATAGCTTTACTGTTTCATGGGGAGAGATTACTGATAACCTAGCTTTGGAGAAGTTTTTCATAGTGGTTACCTTTTGTGGGGGGTGGGGTGGGAGGGATGTGGATTTCCAAGGTGATTAGTTTGTGGTCAGATCTAACCAGGGAGGAGCTGAATATTGGTGTAGAGCAACGGTCACCCATGTTAGTAATGACCAGTCAAGGATGTTGCTACCTCTAGTGGGGGTAAGAACGAGCTGGTCCAGGGCATTAGAATTAATGAACTCCAGGAAACATTGGACAAGTGTATTGGTACATGAGTATTTTTCCCAGTTAATGGAAGGATAGTTGAAGTTGCCTAGTATGAGAGTGTTAGGTTGGACCCTAATATTCTCCAGGGTGCTTAGGAACGTGGAGTGTGTGTCTTGGGACATGGTTGAGGACCTATAGCAGGCTACAACCTGAATTGCTGTCTTACCCAATGTTAGCTGCGCCTGAAGTATCTCTAATGCGTTATGTTGGGCTACCAGTCTGGAGGTATGCGCATCCTTTATGAATATGGAAACACCACTGACTTTGAAGCTTCGGTCCAAGTTCTGGTGCCAAAAGGTGTGGAATGAGTTATAGCCTGGTAGTGTAGGGGTGCTTTCTGCTGCCTTGAACCAGTTCTCCGTTACAGCAGAAATGTTGATTTTCTCCATTTTAAAGAGTGCATTGAGCGTGTGCATTTCCAGATTTAGACTTCTAGCGTTGAACAGCATGACCCTCAGATTGCATTTATTTGTAGCTGTTATGGTGGTAATTTGGTACTTGGAACACCACCTAAAAAAAGCACTATAGGGGTGGCAAGAACCTTGGCCAGTGTCCAGAAGCCCAGGGGTGACAGATGCAGGCCATCTCTGGCAAAGCATCGAGGTCTGTCAATCATGTCATCCCAAGCAGACATATACTGGATCCCCTTAGAATGACACCAGAAACTTAGCCAGTTGTTGAAATAAATCATTTTATGCTAGTACTGTGGTATCATTCTGGGTGATGGTAGGATGCTGCTCAGGGCTAGGGTCATACCCGCCTGGGCAACATAATCTGAGAGCTCCTCCATGTCTCTTTTCATGTAGTCCAGGGAGGTACGTCTCAGGCCATTCACACCCACATGTACAGTGACTGAGTCATATCTGTACCTGTTGTTGAGGGACCTGAGTGCTTGTGTTATGTGGCGGATCCTGGCACCTGGCAGGCAGCTGACTGTTACTTTCTCCTTATTCAACCTAGTGAGTGGGACATCAGTGTGCCTCACTATCGAGTCACCTATGACTAGTGTGTTGGGCATGCTGTTTTGTCTTACGGACTTTGGCTGAGTGGCACACTGTTTAGGAGAGTTATGTGTCTCGTGATTAGTGTTTTGTTGTGGTGGTCATGTGTGTTTCTGCCTTGGAGGTCTCTGCTGTTTGGGTAAATTTTTATTGAGAGCCTCCGCGAAAGTGGGTGTGTGGTTTGTGTTTTTATGTGAAAGCAGTGCTGGTGTGTGTTCTGGAGGGTATGTGTCCCATGTGGTGTGGTGCAAGTGCTGAGCTTCTCCTCCTGACCAGCTATTCTAGTCTTGGCTGGAGAGTGCCTGGCATCCAATTTAGATATATAAGTGCATCTCTTGCAAGTCTGAGTGTTGGGAGGTAAGAAGAGGGGGTTGTCGGTGTACATGAGGCAGTTGCTACTTTGCCTCAGGATGCCCAAGTTCACCAGGTTAATAGGAGAAAGCACAGGGAACTGACCTTTAGACATACCTGGAGGGGTGAGCATTAATAATTAGTGGATCTGTTTCCTTGTAGAATCTTTAGTGCTGGTAGCACTTTTGTGTTCTACAATAATTGCTACAAGAAGTCTGGTAAAGTGCTAGACTAATAAGCTAGTAAAAGTGCTAGTTCAAGTATATATATATATATATATATATATATATATATATATATATATATATATATATATATATATATCTTAATCCACAATACATGTTTCATTACTCAGTAATACAAGTTGTATGAATGAACATCAGAGGAGGTGACATTGTTTTAGAGACTGAATATATATCATTGTCGTTATTTACATCATCTATGGGACCTGTTAAACATATTTATTTGTTTAGAGATTCATATACAATGCTGGTTTTATTTCTGTGTTACTTTATATTAATTTTTACACATTTTTGCAGCTAGAAGTGTCTTTTTGAGTACATTCTGTGCACCAATATGTAGTTTAACTCATTCTAGGGTGCATAAAGATATGCTAGTTTTATCAGTTTTTTATAAAACCTTTTACATATTAGTTGATGACTGATTGTTAAATACTTAAATTTTTATCAAGTATATAAATGTATAAGTTATTGCTTTGAAAGAATTACATTTTCAGTCATTTAGTCCTTGTGCAACCATTCTCCCTTATACGTGATTCGTGTTTGTTGTTGTGTAGACTGTTTCCACTGGTTACTTGTTTTGTGTACTTGATTGATCTATATCTCGCCCTGAATAACCCCTCTAATGTTTGATTGGTGTTGGAAGGGGGATGGACTGCTTCCATTATGTCCGTAGGCTGTTTATTTGATTTGATATTGTAAGCAATAGCTATCCTGATTTGTCGTGTTACAGCTATATTGTTTTCCAATTTAGATGTCCATGTCTGTATTCACAATATTATGTAATGGGATTCTGTGCCTTTGTTTGACTGTATACCTAAAGATTGGTTTTAAATAATGATAATTTAACAGTTATCACAGCCATAATGTGTGCCAGTCATCTCATTTAATCTAACTATGTTACGTTTAGCAATTGGTTTTTATATTTGTTATGTGTATTTAAGTCCATTTTAGATAAATAATGTTTCAGGTATGAGATGGACAGTTCACCCCTCCACTGCGATGATTGGACGAGGAATGTCATTGACTTTGATGATTGATAGGGACAAAGGAATGTTTCACTGCATAAATGTATTGCTAGTTTGTTGTTTTGGTATGTTCGCTTATTTGGTTTGATTGTGAAGCCAGTGGCTGCATTGAACTGACTAATTGCCTTCTTATTTGGATGTTCATATCAGTGGTTGTATTTGACACTTTTACACTTATATTTTTGCTTTTGTGTATGATGTAGGGAAATCTTGTGATTTGGCCATTTTTCTCATGGTTTATTTACTGTCTGACTGTAAGTGCCAGTTGTGTTTGATCAGCCATGTTGTTGCCCTTTGATTTGGATGTTTGTGTTTATATTTATACCATTATTTGGGAAAGTCCATATTCATTAAGGATATCCACACCTCCAGGCTAGTTGCTCAGCATAATGCAGCCAAGGTTATCCAAGTGCAACTAGCTGTGGGCAAAACTGCAATCCAAATTGTAGATTGCTACAGATCACCCACCATGCCCCTGGATTCCCACTCCTCTTTTCTTGATGTACTGGAAAATATTAGGGTTCAACCAAACAGCATAATAATGGACGATTTCAACTACCCCACCATTAACTGGGAAAACTACTCATGTACCAACTCCTTTGCTCAACGCTTTCTGGAATTCATAAACTCCAATGCCCTGGATCAGCTTATCCACACCCCCACCAGGGGCAACAATATCCTAGATCTAGTCATTACCAACATGAATAACCAGTGTTCCACACCTGAAGTCAACTCCTCATTGGTCCGATCCGACCATAAGCTAATTACCCTAGATATCCACATCCTGCCCCCCCCCCCCATTAAGGAAACCATGGTAAAAAGTTCTCCAAAGCCAACTTCATGCTTCTTAAGACAGAAGTGGTGAACTTCATGACACCTATGCAGACGGACAATACAGTTACGACTACTGAATCCTACACAATTGCACTTTATAAGCACTTACATGAGTGCATGGATCGTGTTACCCCAAACAGAACCAAGATGCTGTCCTCCAAAAAAAGGAAGCCAATCTGGTGGTCCCCTGCCAAAAAGAAACTGTACAACAGAAGGAAGAAACTGAAGCAAAACAGAGTAAAATCCCACGAGTGGAGGAGCTCCCTGATCAGCCTCAGTAAGAAGCTGCAATCCCTGATAAAATCCTCCAAAGCTAGTTACGAAAACAAAATCACCACTGATTTAAAAGACAACCACAAAGCATTCTATAGCTATGTCAAGAATCTCAATGGCAACACTCAGATCTGCTCTAAGTTACAGCACAGTGGCACTAAATACACAGACCCAACTAATATTGCCAACATCCTGGCAGATAGGTTCAGTGCTAACTTTACCCCCCATCTCACCCCCTAAAGAGCCCATCTCTATACCGGAAGAATGCAAAGTTCCTGTAATTACAGCTGCACAGGTAAAAACCACACTCTCCAAAACCAAGAACAAAGCATCCATGGGACCAGACAACATCCCAGGCTGCGTTCTACATGAACTACAGAACTAACTGGCACCCCACCTAAGTACCATGTTCAATCATAGCCTCACCTCAGGCTTTGTGCATGCTGAATGGTGCACAGCAACAGTTGTCCCACTCCACAAGGGGGAGCTACCACAGACTCCAGGAACTACCGCCCTATTAGCCTGACGAGCCTGGTCTGCAAGGCCATGAAATGTATCATCATGGAACTTATAAGCAAAGACACTGGTAATCTCCAAACTCTGGACCCCACCCAGTTTGGGTTTGTAAAAGGCAGATCATGTCTCCTAAACCTGATAGACTTCTTTGAAGCAGTCACCAAAGCCGTAGACAAGGGTAAGGTGGTTCACACAGCCTATCTAGATCTTGCCAAGGCTTTCAACACCATCTCCCACTCTGGAATTATAGATAAACTCACTAAACTAGGTATAAATCCATATGTCACAAGATGGGTTGCCAACTGGCTCACTGACAGAACCCACACTGTAAAAGTAGCAGACTCCAAATCCGACTTCAGACCAGTGACAAGTGGAGTACCACAGGGTTCAGTTCTGGGTCCTCTCCTGTTTGGTGCCTACTTCTCTGAAGTACAGTCTAACACAGAAGGTCTTTGGCTAACGAAGTTCGCAGATGACTGCAAACTAGGAGCCATAATAGAAACTTCTAACGATGTGGACATCCTACAAAAGGGCCTCACTGAGACAGATGCCTGGTGTCAAAGCCATGGCCTCAAGCTCAATGCCAAAAAGTGCATAGTCATCCCCTTTGGTAAAAACTCTGTACCCATGAACTACAACATAGGCGGTAGTATACTTAACACCGAAAGTGTGATAAGAGACCTTGGGACACAGGTGGACAGTAGTCTCTCCTTTGATAATCACATCGCCATAGTAGTCAGGAAATCCTTCTACGTGGCACACATCATCACAAAAGGTTTCTCATCCAGAAAAAAAGAGGTCATTGTTCCCCTCTACTCATCACTCATTAGACCCATTATAGAGTACCACGCCCCTTTTGGTATGTACCTCACAAGACATCTACAACAACTGGAAAGGCCGCAGAAATACTTCACAAAGAGGATTACCAGCCTCAAACAGATGCCCTACGCAGACCGTCTAAAAAAACTCCAGCTTTACTCTGTCGCATATCGCCTACTCAGAGGTGATCTCTGCCTAACATACAAAGCTGTGTCAAACCCAGAACTGTTGGACATGCTCCACTTAAAGAAATCCCAGTCCCTCCGAGCTACACGCTCTAGGGACCTAAACCTTGTCACCACAATAAACAGAACATGCCGGAGGGATAGATTCCTGTCCCAGAGACTTCCCATACTCTGGAATAAACTACCTATCTATATCAAACAAACCTCCTCATTAGCACTTTTCAAGAAAAATCTTGATGATTGGATGGGAAATAGGAAATTCACCCCAGGATCACCTCTATGGCTCTGCTCGACAGTGGCACAGGAAAATAATTTTCTTGGGTGGCAAAAGCCAGGGTACCTTTTTGGCTGGGCTTGTATAGGCCCCAGAGCCAATAGCCTAGTACCTATGTATAAGCCTATGAACCTATTTGTGATGGACTGGGGATCAAGGATTGCTTTTGAGGTGTCGATTGTTCACTTTAGTTGAAACGCATATCACTTTCTCTATTTTATTAATAGAGTGTCAGTGTAAGAGCATATTTATATTATTCTTAGTGACTGGTTTTGCTTACGTATATTTACCAATGTTCAGTGACATTACATGTCTTGTGTAGCAGACGAACTGTCTTATTACCTCAAAGTTTTACATGGATGATTGGATGAGAAATGTTAAGGCTTCTGTTGCTTGGTAGTGGCAGTGAGACATCGTATTAGATAATATTGCTAGTTTGTTATCTTTACTCGCTTCATTTGTTTGATTCAGTAGTAAAGTCAATGACCATATTGGATTGGCTGTACGATAGCCATATTGTTTTTTTCATTTAGATTTATATATATATATATATATATATATATATATATATATATATATGTGTGTGTGTGTGTGTGTGTGTGTGTGTGTGTGTAAGTGTATATATACATTTTATATTTTCTATAAGTATATATGTTTAATCTTTGCATAGTTGGTAGTTGATATTCTTATTTTTATTGAAAAATGAAAGAGGCTTATTATTAAGTGAGGATGAGTTTAACATATTTGTAAAGTGCATGGTTCATTCTATTTAGTTCATAGAGTGACAGTTAAATCATCAGTGTCACTTAATATTTATTGATATTTTTATTTCTTAGCAAAAACATTTTTGAGAACGACACTATATGTTATAGGTAATGGACAGCCAGCTTATTACTTTATTGGTTAAGGCTTTTGTTGATTGATAGGGATAAAGAAATATTTTATTTCCTAATATGCTATTAATGCATTATTTTTATTCGCTCTTCATTACAGTAGCCTTCAGCAATTGGCTGAAGGCTCTCATATGATGATTGGTCTATAGGATAAGTTTATTAGAAGATGGCTGGTGCTACAGTTTTTAACATTTAATCCAGTAAGAATGTTTATACACTTATTTTTAGAAAGATTTTCTATACCGATCGACCAAGTTTATGGAGCTAATTATAACAAATTTTATTGGATGTTTGTTAATTTAAATGTGCATTTTCTAAACCCGAAAGTGCTCATCTTTATTTTTATTAAGGTTTATTTGTGTTTTTAGCTGTGGCGACTTTGGTACTTCATTCGTTATACCTCCTTTGTTATATATTTAAGTACCTGGACTTGGTGACCACATCACTAGTTTTCTTCTGGATTTATATATATATATATATATATATATATATATATATATATATATATATATATATATATATATATGTATATATGTGGCTTCACTTCAAAATCTCGAATTACTGAAAACTCTAATTACATATAGTTGAGACCATATGATCAAGTTTTCAGAAACTCGAAAGTCTGAATTGAAATAAAAAAAAAATATCCAAAGACATCGTTTTTGCAGGGGAGCAAGCCTCCCTGCTCCCCCCACACTCCCCCTACTTAAATATACCAACTCCAAGGTCATGCTGCAGTGGGGAAAAGGGAAATCTTCTGTTCCACTCTGTATGCAGAAACACAGAACATGAGATTTCCCATGTTCTTTGTGTTTCACTGTTGCAGTCATTACATTTGGGTAATCCTGCTTGCAGGTTGCCCTCAGTCGGCCAGAATTCCAGAGTCTTAGGTCCTGCATCGGCTGTCGTCACCCCTTCCATGACGTCAGGTCGTCAGGGGTATAAAAGAAGCAGCCAACGCCATTTTCTTTAGTCTTTCTTGCAGCGCGGTACCTGAAGCAGAAGCAGTTCGCAAGTGCCGGTCGGAAAAAGTTTGAATTTCAGATCCAAAGTCGTCTATAAAGCTAAGTACCCCATTGGGGAAACTTTTTTCTTGCTCCAGAACCGATGTCAGAAAAAGTTAATAATTGTATTTCTTGTGGGAAGCAAATACCTCATAAGGACTTTCATTCTTACTGTATTCCTTGCCTAGGCCCTGATCATAACTTTCTGGGTTGTCAGTTTTGTGCTAGATTTAACCAACTCACTATTAAGTGTCTGTATGATTTTGCTTTAAACTACTTTGGACGCAGGTTTAATTATCCAGAACTGTTGTTGGAAAGCCATCTGACTACCGGAATTCACAAAAAACGCAAAGAAAAGGAAAAAGAAAGACAGTCGAGTCCCAAAACCGACGATGAAGCTTCTCCTAAGCCAGTCGCCGGTTCTCATTGAGGTGCTTTCACAGCCCCTAACAACTGCTACTTTGGAGTCGCAGGCTGCTACTGACTCCCACGTTGGTCATGCCGCTGGAAACTCAAGGTATTGGAGCCTCGGACGCTAATCCTTCAGATGGGTCCAGAGCCACTGAGCAGGCACTGGCTTCTGAGGGTGTATTCAGACACAAACATCTATACATTAAACTGACTTCAAAGGCAAAGACTAAAGCACCTTCAAAGGCAAAGAAGCAAACTCAAGAGCCACGCGGACAGGCCTCCATGCCCAACAAACAGATGCTCAAAATGGCCGAAGACGATTACCTTGATCAGGGGTTCCCATCCCCCTCCTGATAAGCAGCCTAGGCAAGAGACCGACTATGAATCTTCAGATCAGGTTTCTGTTTCTTCTGATTCCTCTTCTGATCAGGAATATTCTTTTCCCCCTATGAGGATTCTGATGCTGAAGACTCCATACCTTCAGCTTCTCCTCCTGAGGACTATTCTTTTGGGGAAACCTTACATACCATGAGGGAGCATTTCCACTGGGAGAGCCAAGATTTTTCAGAATCTAAAAAGAGGCTCAGGGATTTCTTGTTACTACCTCAGCACAAGCCACTAGCCATCCCTCCAGTGTTAGACATTGTAGATGATGAGTTTTCGGAGTCTAGCCTTTCCCCTGACTCCTTGCCTCCAGCTCCTGTTAAGCCTGACAGATATTACAGGGTTCCTGACTCACATAAATTCCTTTTTAAAAACCCTGCTGCAGACCCAGAAACTATTTCTCAGGGTCCCAAGGTTTCTGCTGCAAAAAGCCCTACCCCTTCTGACAGGGATTCTAGGGCACTGGATAGATGGAGAAAAAAGGATTACACATCTACTACCTTGGCTATAAGGGCCTTAAACTGTCAGTTTCATATGCTCAAATATCAGCAACATTTCATGGCATTGCTTAAACAGAACATTTTGTTAAACTCTGAATGTGCAGAAAACAAGGAAATGCAGGATATATTGCATGCAGCTGAACAAGTTGGAAAGCATACTTTGCAATGTGGTTTTGATTCTTTAGAGGCCTCCTGCAGGGCCGCAGTTACAGGTTCTGTAATTAGAAGGCATGCTTGGTTAAAGGAACAAAATCTGCCTGATCATGTTAAAGTTAAATTATTAGATGCACCTTTACAGCATGATACTTTGTTTGGTGTTAAGGCAGAAGAGGTGTTAAAGAAAATGGAGGACAAGGCTAAATCTATGCAAACGGTTAAAGATTTCTTACAAGTACAGCTGCCTAGGTTTAGTAGACACTGGCCAACAAAGAATTGGTCCTTTCCTGTGTCAGACAGACCTCAAAGGGGCAGACCCAGACGCCCTAGAGGCAGATCCCAGGCGCAAGGTTCATACAGGTCAAAGCAATGTGGTGCTTCTACCTCCAGAAGTGGAGAACACATCACAACCTTACAGAAAACAGTCCCAATGACTTCCCCCTGCCTGCACCAACCACTTATTTCCTGACTGCACCCTCGGGGAAAATTAGCAGTTTTTTCTCAAAATTGGTGCATTATAACCCAGGACAAGTGGTTCTAAATATCGTGTCACAAGGCTACAAGATCCATTTCCATACCCTGCCAAAGGCAAACGGATGGCCAGATCTGCCAAAAAAACAATGGGCAGAGGCACAAAAACAAGTCTCATCCCTCATGGACATGAGAGCCATTCAACAAGTGCCAGAGCAAGGGCGGGGATGAGGATTTTACTCAAGACTATTCTTGGTACCCAGAAAGGACAAGGCCTGGAGGCCAATACTGGACGTATCGATTCTGAACACATTCCTAGATATACCAAAATTCAAAATGTTGACTTTGCAGCAGCTTCTGCCCATGCTGGGCAAGAACGCTTGGCTTGTAACTTTAGACCTAAAAGAGGCATACCTGCATGTCCCAATCAGACAAATATGCAGAAGATACCTCAGATTCAAGGCTGGCTCAATGCATTACCAATTCTCTGCACTGCCCTTTGGCTTATCTACTGCACCCAGGGTCTTTACAAAGTGCCTGGCACCAGTAATTGCATTCTGCAGACAAAGAGGAATACAAATATATCCTTACTTGGACGACTGTCTAATTCAAGCAGAGAACAAGGACATTCTTCTACAGCATCTGGCGTTTGTGAAAAGACTTCTAACATGCCTAGGGTACACAGTCAATGAAAAGAAATCAAAACTAATACCCTCTCAAGAGATAATATTCCTGAGTGCAAGCTTATATACAACTGCCCAGATGGCTTATCTTACGCCAGACAAACAAAGGCAACTGACTACCTATTTCAAAATGTTAGCTACAAAGGCCCAGTTATCTGCAAGAAAAATTCTGCAGGCTTTGGGCTTCATGGCATCCTGCATCCTACTCATTCCATATGCAAGACTGCATATGATGAAACTTCAGTGGTACCTAAAATGTGTTTGGACTCAACATTGCCACAGCCTGGAAACTATAATTACTCTCATTCCCTGCCTGCAACAGGAGTTTCGATGGTGGGCGAAGGCTTGTCACCAAAACAAGGGACAGCCATTCACATTACCCCCAGCCAGGCAGACACTAACAACGGATGCATCAGATTATGCGTAGGGGGCCCACATGGCAGGAAGATGCATTCAGGGAACATGGCCCTCAAACCAAATGCATTTTACATATCAATCAAAAAGAGATGCTAGCTGTTCAAAATGCCCTGACAGCCTTCAAGGACCTACTTCATCCGAGACAACTACTGATAAAGACAGACAACACCACGGTCATGTGGTATATAAACAAGCAGGGGGGCACACATTCTTACCCCCTTTGCAGACTAGCCATGACTTTGTGAGACACAGCATTGACTTACCAAGTACATCTGCAGGCACAATTCCTGCCAGGAAGGAAAAATACTCTGGCAGACGATCTAAGCAGAAACCTCATGGATCTCCACAAATGGCAGCTGGATCCACAAGTCTTCAAAATGATAACAAGGAAATGGGGATGCCCAGACATAGATCTATTTGCCTCCCCTCACAACTACCAAATAAAGAGATTCTGCACAAGGATTTATCACAGACAAACATGGAAAGTGGACACCCTATCCTTCAGCTGGAAAAACCTATCAGTATATGCCTTTCCCCCTCTGCCTCTCCTCCCCAAGGTACTCCTAAAGGTCAGACAGGAGAAGCCAAAGATGATACTGATTGCACCAGACTGGCCCTGCCAGCACTGGTACCCAATATTAAGGAGCTTGTCTCAATGCCCAGCTTGGACCTTACCTCAAGTACTGCATCTACTGTCCCAGCAAAACAATCAGATCCTGCACAGCCAACTCAGGACTTTAAACCTGGCAGCATGGCGGATAATGTAGTCATACAAAACACACCTCTCAGCAAAGCTGTGATGGATGTCATTTTGGAAGCCAGAAGGCCTAGTACTAGAAAATCTTATGCTGGAAAATGGAAGAGATTCTGTGCTTGGAAACAGGCACAAGGAACAGATACAGCTGTGCCAAATATTCCTCAGATTTTACAATACTTAACTGAGATGCTGAACAAATGCCTATCTTTCTCATCTATTAAAATTCATGCCTCTGCCATATTGGCTCATTACAATACAGAGCCACCAATCTTTTCTCATCCCTTATTAAAACAGTACTTCTCCTTGGAGGCCTTAAATTTTTGGCTCCTCTGATCACCAATGCCTGCATTGGACCTCAACTATGTCTTGGAAAAACTCACCCTGCCTCCTTTTGAGCCAGCTGCTACTGCTGATACAAAGATTTTATCTTGGAAAACAGCTCTGCTCCTAGCAATAACTTCTGTAAGATGAATTTCAGAGCTACAGGCACTCATGGCTGTGGAACCTTTCATCATTTTTTATCCGGACAGGGTCTCCCTGAGGACAAACCCAACATTTATGCCTAAAGTGGTGTCCAGTGTGGCTCTTAACCAAACCATTCATCTCCCAACTTGTTATCCAAATCCACAGAACAAGGGGAAAGAATTCTGCATTCTTTGGACGTACACAGACAGCTTAGATTCTACTTGGACAGAACCAAAGTTTTCAGAAAGACAGAGCAATTACTAGTGGCATATGCTGCAGGATCACAAGGAAAGGCTGTCTCAAAGCAGACTATGTCAAAGTGGATAGGCCACTGCATTCATTTCTGCTACTTATACCATGGCAAGCCAGTACCTAAGGGCATTAGGCCACATTCCACCAGAGCTGCAGCCACTTCAGCAGCCTTTCTAAGGAGTACCAACTAAAGACATTTTAGAGGCAGCTACTTGGAGTTCAGTGCACACCTTTACAAAGCACTGTCATCTGCCACTCTACTCTAAATCCAGGGCAGGTTTGCCACTGCAGTTCTGCAGGGTCTCATAGCCGCTCCTAATGCAGTTTAGCTCCATCCTCCCAACCATAGCTTTGGGAATCTACCCAAATGTAATGACTGCAACAGTGAAACATGAAGAACATAGTACATTTGTGTACACTTACCATAAATGTAGATGTTCGAGTGTATTCACTGTTGCAGTCCAGGTTACCCACCCGCCATCCCCCCATTTTCTTCTGATGGAACCTATCTTTCCTTCTCTGATCTATACAACCTATGTGGTGTATTTGCTTGTGGATGAAGGTAAAGTTTATATTGCTGCATGTAATTTTATATATACATATACATTTTGGCTACCCTTTTAGGGGGCACCTGACATCTGGGGCAAGAAAAACTAAAGAAAATGGCATCGGCTGCTTCTTTTATACCCCTGACAACCTGACGTCAGGGAAGGGGCAACGACAGCCGACGCAGGACCCAAGACTTTGGAATTCAGGCCGACTAAGGGCAAGCTGCCAGCAGGATTACCCAAATGTAATGACTGCAACAGTGAATACACTCGAACATCTACATTTATGGTAAGTGTACACAACTGTACTTTCCCCGGTATAGTGAGATCAATGAGATGGTATACTTAAGTATGGAGGGTGCATGGGGGCTTGCCCCCTGCAGAAATGTCTTTCGATATTTTTTTTTTATTTCAGTTCAGACTTTCGAGTTTCTGAAAACTCGATCATATGGTCTCGACCATATGAAGTTCGAAATTCTAAAGTGAAACTATATATATATATATATATATATATATATATATATATATATATATATATATATATATATATATATAGTCTCACTCTTCACTCATACAGTATGCTGATGACTCCACTATCATCTCAACCTCTGACAATCTGACTGCCACTCATCAATTCAAACTCCTTCCACTCTGTCGAAATTGGCTTACCAACAATCAACTCATACTCAGTCCTAAAAAAACAAACTTCTTCCATTTCTGCCGAAGTCCCTTTCTCATTGTAAGTCAACATTTACCATCACTTCACATGACAACACTATCATAAACGTTGAAACATGCACCAAACTGCTGGGTGTGATCACTGATGACCAGCTTAAATTCGATCTGCATGTTCTAAACTCTGTAAAGAAGATGCATCAAAAGCTTGAAGTGCTTTCCAGAAATAAATACCTCACAAATGAATCTATACTTACTCTTGCCTGTGCCTATCTTCTTCCCAGCTTTCTCTATGCCTCTCCAGTCATGACTAACTTACAGTCCTCTCTAAAGTCCAAGCTTGAACTCGCATACAACAGAGTTTCTAGATTTTCTGCAAATCAGTCCTCTAAGTCACTCTTTACAAACTTTACAGAGGCTGGAATTTCCCCATCAACTCCTACTCCCCAACTAATTGTTATTCACTCCATCTTAAACAAACCTTCCTCCTGCCATGCCATCTCCTCCCTTATAACCCTCAACAGCCCCATCCTCTACCTTCGGAGCTCTGACCAGTTCTCTTAGCATTCTGTAAGCCAAAATTACAATACTTATATAGCTACTCAGTTGTCCTAGCTTGGAACAAACTCGCACTGAACATTAGAAATCTACCCCACACTCAAAGTTTCAAAAAAATCACTGAAAGAAGCTCTACTAAAGTCATGGATCTGCACATGTCAAAGCTCAAACTAACTCTTTTACTCTCTTTCCCTCCACCTACCCTCTTACTGTCTTTTCTGACTACTAAGTACTCCCTTCTACTCTATTTGGTCTTAACTATTCTGATTAGTAATCTACTCCACAGCCTACTGATCAGCATTTCTCTACACTCTATTTTCTACCTGCAATTTCCTTCTTTTTAGAAACAACATTCATTCTTACTTGTACCTCCCTCACTGCCTACTGATGTACCGCCATTGATTGTTTCTCCATATGTCATATGTCTTAAGCCATTTACTCATCATACTATAAGTTATATCTGCCTTGTATTTAAAACTTGTCATAATAACTGATGTTCTTCGTGTTTCACTGTTGCAGTCATTACATTTGGGGTAATCTGCTGGCAGGTTGCCCTCAGTCAGCCTGAATTCCAAAGTCTTGGGTCCTGCGTCGGTTGCTGTCTTCTCTTCCATGACGTTAGGTCGTCAGGGGTATAAAACATGCAGCTGATGCCATTTTCTTTAGTCTTTCTTGCCGCACGTTGCCCGAAGCAGAAGCATTTTGCAAGTACCGGTCGGCCGACTACTGAAATATTCGAGTTTGAGTTTCAGAACCGAAGTCTTCACTAAAGCTAAGTACCCCATTGGGGAAACTTTTTTCTTGCTTTTTACTGATGTCAGAAAAAGTTAATATTTGTATTACTTGTGGGAAGCTAATACCTCATAAGGATTTCCATTTATACTGTATTCCTTGCCTAGGCCCTGATCACAACATGTCTGGCTGTCGGTTTTGTGCTAGATTTAACCAACACACTATTAAGCGTCGGTATATTTTTGCATCAAAGTATTTTGGAAACAGATTTAACTACCCAGAAATGTCATCTGATAGCAATCCGACTACCGGAGTACATAAAAAACGCAAAGAAAAGGACAGAGTAAGGTAGTCAAGATCCAAAACCGATGACAAAGCTTCTTCTAAGTAGAGGCCTGCGACTCGAAGGTAGCGGGTATCAGGGGCTGTGAAGGCGCCACACTGAGTACTGGTGAACCGGCGCCTTCACAGCCCCTGATACCCGCTACCTTCGAGTCGCAGGCCTCTACCGATACCCATGTGGAGTCAGGCATGCCGCAAGATACTCAAGGTATGTGACCAACAGATGTATCTCCCTTGAATTATTCTGGAGCCACTGAGCAGGCACCGGCTTCTGAGGGTGTATTCAGACCTCAACATTTGTACATCAAACCGACGACAGCTGCAAAACCAAAGACAAAAGCAACTTCTAAAGCTAGAAAAACGACGCATGAGCCACGTGCACAGGCCTCCATGCCTAAAAAACAGATGATCAAAATGGCTGAAGACCTCATTACCTTAATCAGGGGTACCCATCCCCTTCCAGATAAGAGGCCTAGGCAAGACACTGATTATGAATCTTCAGATCACGTTTCTATTTCTTCTGATTCCTTTTCTGATCAGGAATGATCTTTACCTCCCTATGAGGATTCTGATGTTGAGGAGTCTATTCCATCTGCGCCTCCTCCTGAGGATTATTCATTTGGAGAAACCTTGCATACTTTGATGGAGCATTTTCACTGAGAGAGTCAAGACTTCTCAGAATCAAAAAAGAGGCTCAGGGATTTTCTTCGTCTCCCTCAGCACAAGCCTTTAGCCATTCCCCCTGTTTTAGACATTGTAGCTGATGTGTTTTCGGAGTCAAGCTTGACCCCTGACTCCTTACCTCCGGCTCCCAGTAAGCCTGACAGATATTACAGGGTCCCTGACTCGCATACATTTTTATTTAGAAACCCTGCTGCTGATCCTGAAACTATTTCACAGGGTCCAAAGGGAGTTAAGGCCTCAACAGCAAAAAACCCTACTCCCCCCTGACAGGGATTCAGGGGTACTGGACAAATGGGGAAAAAAGGTTTATACATCTGCAACCTTGGCAATCGGGGCCTTAAACTGACAATTTCATATGCTTAAGTACCAACAACATGTTATGGGATTGCTGAAACAGAAAATTATGTTGATTTCGGAATGTGCAGAAAATAAAGAATTGCAAGAATTATTGCATGCAGTTGAACAAGTTGGAAAGCATACTTTGCAATGTGGTTTTGATTCTTTGGAGGCCTCCTGCAGGGCCGCAGTTACTGGATCTGTGATTAGGAGGCATGCCTGGTTAAAGGAACAAAATTTGCCTGACCATGTTAAAGCTAAATTGCTAGATGCACCTTTACAGCATGATTCTCTGTTTGGTATTAAGACAGAAGAGGTTTTAAAGAAAATGGAAGACAAAGCTAAGTCTATGCAAACTGTTAAAGACTTCTTACAAGTGCAGCCACCCAGATTCAGTAGACACTGGCCTACAAAAAATTGGTCGATGTCCTTCAAGGATGCATCTGCAGTCCTTACATATGGGTTGTCCTGCCTCAGGCAGCCCTTCGGTCGGCCGGATTCCAAAGTCTGGGTCCGGTGTCGGCTGATGTCGCCCTCTCCCCGACGTCAGAGCACCTGGGGTATAAAAGCGTCAGTCGACGCCATCTTCCTCAGTCTTTCCTGCTGCCTGGTGCCCGAAGCAGAAGCAGTTCGCAAGTGTCGGTCAGCCAGCTCCTGTAACTTCAGCTACTGAAGACTTCAAAAGCTAAGTACCCCATTGGGGACTCTTTCTTGCCTCAGCCGATGTCAGATCAAACGCTTAAAGTTAATAATTGCTTAACTTGTGGGAAACAAATACCTCATAAGGATTTCCATTCTTACTGCCTCCCCTGCCTAGGCCCAGACCACGACGTCTCGGCCTGTACAGCCTGTGCCTCCTTCAACTGACGCACTCTTAGGCATCGGGCGGAGTTTGCAGAGGATTTTTTGGGGGCTAGTTACTGTTACAATATGCCATCGGAGACTCCGACTTCTCATTTAACCAAAAAACGGAAGGACAAGGACTGACACACGTGGACCGTGGTTTCGGCTGAAACCACGCCTAGGCCTACCGCGAGTGTCTCGGCTGAAACCGAGTCCTTGGTACTTCCGACCGTCGAAACCGCACAACCGATAACCTCGGCCCCGGAGGCCTCTGCTGAGTCGGTTATAGAATTTCCCTCAGAAACCGGTGTTCTGGAAACGTCCGACACCATTTCCCTAGACAAAACTACGCCAGCACGTGGAGCAGCCAGGCCTCCTGCATCCATGTCCATAAAGGCATTCACAAGGGCTAAAGCTGCTAAACAGCCAAAATGTCTGCCTCCCAAGGCTATTCCTACAGGTTCACAGATTTTAAGTTTAGCTGAGGACCTTATTACCTTAATTAGGGGCTCTCAGCCACATCCGGACAGGGGCTCTCAACCTCCTCTAGACAAAAGGCCCAGGGTTGAGCCCACTGATCCCCAGTCCTCTGATGAGGCCTCAGATGGCTCTGCTCTTTCAGACTACCAGGAGGAGGCCTTTACGGCCTACGAGGATTCTGATGCAGAGGAATCTATTCCCTCTGCCTCCCCTCCTGAAGAACTGTCCTTTGGGGAGACCCTTCACTCCATGAGAGAGCATTTCAAATGGCAGGGCCAGGAATTCTCTGATTCCAGGAAGAGATTAAGGACTTTTTTGCATTTACCTCAGCATAGACCTTTGGCTATTCCTCCTGTTTTGAATGTCATTGATGATGTGTACTCTGAGTCTAGCATTACCCCTGACTCCCTTCCTCCGGCTCCTGTCAAACCCGATAGGTACTACAGGGTCCCGGACTTGCATCATTTCCTTTACAAGGCCCACTCTGCTGACCCTGAAACTATTTCCCAGGGCCCTAAAGGGGTTGCATCTGCCACTACTAAAAATCCACTCCCCTCTGAAAGGGAGTCCAGGGCTTTAGAGAGATGGGGTAAAAAGTGTGTACTTCTTCCACTCTTTCTATGAGGGCATTAAATTGTCAATTCCATATGATACAGTACCAAGAGTATTTGTTAGATGAACTCCTAGATCGCAAGTCACTTCAGGATCTGGTACATAACTCCCAACAGGTTAGCAACCATTTCTTGCAGTGTGGTTATGATGCATTAGAAGCTTCATGTAGGTCAGCAATGACAGGTGCAGTCATACGTAGGCATGCTTGGCTGAAGGAACAAACTCTGCCAGATCATGTTAAAGCAAAGCTTCTGGATGCACCACTGAAAAAGCAAAAGTTATTTGGCTCCACTGCTCAGGAGGTCTTAAAGAAATTTGAGGAAAAGGCTAAATCTGTACAGACAGTCAAAGATTTTCTCCAGGTCCAACCACCAAGATTCAGCAGAAATTGGCCCTCTAAGAATTGGTCCTTTCCAGACACAGAGAGATTTCAAAGAGGCAAGAACAGGCGTGCCAGAGGTAGAGGGCAAGCTAGAGGCTCCTACAGAGGACGTCAATGGCAGCCTCCTAGCCAAAGAGGTAGTGCAGGACCTACAACTGCTCCACAAGTACAGACTCAATGACTTTACCTTGACACCGCCAACCAGGGCTCAATTGGAAGCACCTTTGGGCGGAAAGCTATCTTTATTCTCAAAAAATTGGCACAGTATTACAAGGGACAAATGGACACTGCAAATAATAGACAAAGGATACAGGTTCCATTTTCATACATAACCAAAAAGAAAAGGCATGCCAAACCTGCCACCAAATCAAAGGGCAGAGGCTTTAAAACAAATTTCCAACCTATTGCAAATGAAAGCTATAGAAAAGGTTCCTCTCACAGAACAAGGCCAAGGATTTTATTCCAGACTATTCCTTGTCCCATGAAAAGAAAAACAATGGAGGCCTATTCTCGACTTGTCCGCACTGAATACTTATCTCATTATGCCAAATTTCAAAATGCTGACCCTACAGCAACTCCTTCCCATGCTGGGCAAGGGGTCTTGGCTGGTAACTCTAGACCTCAAGGAGGCATACCTGCATGTCCCTATCAGACAAAGTTGCAGAAGACACCTCAGATTTCTTGCAGGTTCAGAGCATTATCAATTCTCAGCATTGCCCTTTGGCTTATCTACTGCGCCCAGAGTATTCACAAAATGCCTGGCATCAGTAATTGCACACTGCAGACTTCAGGGGATTCAAATATACCCATATCTGGACGACTGCCTTATACAAGCGGACAGCCAACAAGCTTTGGTAAAACACTTGAATTATGCCATCCGCCTACTTCAGGCTTTGGGATATACAGTCAACATTCACAAATCAAGACTTGTTCCATCCCAAAGGATAATTTTTCTGGGTGCGAAACTAGATACAACCACCCAAATGGCTTTTCTCACAGAAAAAAAACAAAGACAACTACCGGATAATTTCGAAAATTTGACAAAACAAACTCAGCTGACTGCAAGGAAAATCCTGCAAGCCCTGGGTTACATGGCATCTTGCATTCTTCTGATTCCACAAGCAAGGCTACATATGAGGAAACTACAATGGTACCTAAGGAGTTTATGGTGCCAGCACAGTCACAGCCTAGAAGCCTTGATACCACTCATTCCATGCCTTCAAAAGGAATTTCTGTGGTGGGCTCAAGCAAGCCAGTCAAACAGGGGTCTGCCCTTCAGCAAACCAATAATCATCCAAACCATTACAACGGATGCTTCAGACCATGGATGGGGAGCACACATGGAGGGCAGATGCATCCAAGGACTATGGTCACAGAAGGAATTGCGCATGCACATAAACCAAAAGGAAATGCTGGCGGCAATACATGCAATCGATGCCTTCAAACATTTTCTGCATCAAGGACACCTGCTAATAAGGACAGACAATACCACAGTTATGTGGTACATAAACAAGCAAGGAGGTACCCATTCCTACCCTCTTTGCAGGCTGGCAATGAATATTTGGGAACTTTCCCTAAAACTCAATATAGAGCTGCAATCCCAGTTTCTGCCAGGAAAAGACAATATACTGGCGGACAGCCTAAGCAGAAATATCATGAATCCACATGAATGGA
This sequence comes from Protopterus annectens, assembly GCF_019279795.1. Lineage (NCBI taxonomy): Eukaryota > Metazoa > Chordata > Ceratodontiformes > Protopteridae > Protopterus > Protopterus annectens. The sequence goes on along the minus strand of NC_056749.1, from coordinate 474,386,230 downwards.
TGCTGCACCCAGACATCTTCCTTCAGATAACACAATCATGGGGGAGGCCGGACATAGATCTTTTTGCCTCCCACCACAACCATCAGCTGAAGAAATTCTGCTCAAGGACATACCACCCACAAGCATGGAAAGTAGACGCCCTCTCTTTCAGCTGGAATACTCTAACAGTGTATGCATTCCCACCTCTTCCATTAATGACCAAGGTCTTACTGAAGATCAGGACAGAGCAGCCCAAAGTGATTCTGATAGCTCCGGACTGGCCCAGACAACACTGGTACCCACTGTTAAGGAGCATGTCACGCACGAAACCGTGGCCTCTACCACAATGGCCACTTCTTCTGACACAACACAATTACAAAACTCTGCACTCCAGCCTGAAAACCTTGCAGCTGACAGCCTGGAGAATACCTTGACTCCTCACCAGGATAAGCTATCCAAGACAGTGAAGGACATCATCATGGAAGCTCGCCGGCCTTCCACAAGAAAGGCATATTCAGCAAAATGGAAAAGATTTTGCACTTAGAACACCACAAAGGGCCTAGATGCGACAGTGATGAACTTGGCACATATCCTGGAATACTTGGCAGAAATGCTCCACAATGGCCTTTCTTACTCTTCCATAAAAATTCATGCTTCAGCAATTTCAGCAGAATACAATACTGATCCACCTGTCTTTTCTCATCCTCTCCTAAGGCAGTTTCTAAGGGGAGTTAAAAACATCAATCCTCCAAAGAAACCACCAGTGCCTACATGGGACCTTAACTTCATGTTGGAAAAATTAACTCTACCTCCCTTTGAACCAGGAGCATCTTCAGAACTACAGTTCCTGTCTTGGAAGACTGCCTTCCTTCTGGCCATAACCTCAGCAAGAAGAGTATCTGAGTTGCAGGCCCTCATGGCTGTACAACCATTTTTTTTTTCATCAGGACAGAGTTTCACTGAGAACCAATCCTTCATTCATGCCAAAGGTGGTATCCAGGGTCTCACTGAACCAAGCTATTCACCTGCCTACCTTCTTTCCAAATCCACAAAACAAAGGGGAGAAACTTCTGCATACCCTGGACATTCACAGACAGTTGCGCTACTACTTGGACAGGACTAAGACTTACAGAAAATCTGACCAGCTATTTGTAGCATATGCTGCTGGTGTACAAGGAAAAGCAATTTCCAAACAGACAATTTCAAAATGGATAAGGAATTGCATTTGATTCTGTTACTCTTTTCATGGCAAAACCGTGCCAGCTAACATTAGACCTCATTCCACCAGAGCCACAGCCACCTCCACAGCCTTCTTAAGAGGGGTGGCTACCAAGGACATTTTAGAAGCTGTTACATGGAGCTCCGTGCATACATTTTCCAAGCATTACAACTTACCCTTATATTCCAGATCCAGAGCAGGCTTTGCTACGGCAGTCCTGCAGGGCATTTTAGCTACACCATCCCTTTCTTAGATCCTACCACCCCCAGCTTGGCTATGGTATTCTACCCATATGTAAGGACTGCAGATGCATCCTTGAAGGACATAGTACAGATGTCCTTCAAGAATGCAACTGCAGTCATAACATGTGGGTTGTCCTGCCTCAGGCAGCCCTCGGTCGGCCGGATTCCAAAGTCTGGGTCTGACGTCGGCTGATGTTGCATTTCTCTCCGACGTCAGAGCGGCTGGAGTACATAAGCATCAGCCGACGCCATTTTCTTCAGTCTTTCTTGCCGCGCGGTGCCCGAAGCAGAAGCAGTTCGCAAGTGTCGGTCGGTCAGCTCCTGTATTCTACGATACCGAAGTCATCAAAAAAGTTAAGTACCCCGTTGGGGACCTTTTCTTGCCTCAGCCGATGTCAGAAATTACTGAAAAAGTTAACAATTGTCTTTCTTGTGGTAAACAAATACCTCATAAGGATTTTCACTATTACTGTCTCCCTTGCCTGGGCCCAGACCACGACGTCTCGGCCTGTGTAGCCTGTGCTCGCTTCAACAAGTGCACTCTTAGGCGCCGGGCGGAGTTCGCTGAAGATTTTTTCGGTGATAATTTTGCTTACACCATGCCGTCGGATCTTCCGACATCGCAAACTCCCAAAAAGCGAAAAGACCGGGACCGACATCCTCGGCCCGCGTCTACCACCGACTCCACGCCAAAACCTAGTGCGAGTGCTCCGGTTCCCTCCGAGACGGTCTCTCCACCACTCCGAACCGAAGACACCGCATTACCGACGACTCCGATTCCAGACATTACTCCGACGCCAGTTATAGATTTTCCTCCGGATACCGAAACCGAGGATATGCCCGAGACCATTGCTGTAGACAAAGTCACTCCTGCACGTGGAGCTGCCAGGCCCCCTATGGCCATGTCTATTAAGGCCTACACTAGGGCTAAGGCAGCCAGCAAAACAAAGCATATCACTTCTAAATCCTTACCTCAGCCGACTCCAGACACACAAATTATGTCCATGGCTGCTGATTTAATTTCCATGATTAGAGGTTCACAGGCCCATCCTGAGAGAGGATCCCAGCCTCCTCCTGATAAAGGCCCGGGTTGAACCCTCTGACCCTACTCCTTCAGATGAAGATTCTGAGGGCTCTGTCCACTCTGATAGCCAGGAAGAGCTCTTCCAGACCTATGAGGACTCGGATGCAGAAGATTCCATCCTCGGCCTCCCCTCCTGAGGATATTTCTTTTGGGGAAGTTCTGCACACCATGAGGGAACATTTCAAGTGGCAAGGTCAGGAATATTCTGATTCTAGGAAGCCTTAGGACTTTCCTTAGAAGCCTCAGCACAGGCCCTTAGCTATTCCTCCTGTACTTGATGTTCTGGATGATTTGTATTCTGACTCTAGTGCTACCCTGATTCTCTACCTCCTGCTCCAGCCAAGCCAGACAGGTATTACAGGGTCCCAGAAACTCATCCCCATTTATTCAGGGCCCATACTGCTGATTTGGAAACTATTTCACAGGGGCCTAAAGGAGTTTCAGCCTCCACCTCAAAAAAATCCTTTGCCCTCCAACAGGAAGCTAGGTCATTAGAGATGGGGCAAAAGGTTTACACATCCACTACCTTATCTATGAGAGCTTTAAATTGCCTTTTCATATGTTACAATATCAGGATTATCTGTTAGAAGATTTACAAAAAACATTAGCCACTCCTGATCCTTTAGACAGGAAGACTTTGCAGGAAGCTGTACATAACACTCAGCAAGTAAGCAATCACTTCCTGCAGTGTGGATATGATGCACTGGAAGCTTCATGAAGGGCAGCTATGACAGGGGCAGTCATTCGTAGACATGCTTGGTTAAAAGATCAACCTCTACCAGATCATGTAAAAGCAAAACTTCTGGATACACCTTTGGAAAAGAACAAGCTTTTTGGTGCAAATGCTAAGGATGTGTTAAAGACAATCGAAGAAAAAGCAAAATCAGTTCAGACTGTAAAAGATTTCCTCCAGGTTCAACCCCCCAGATTCAGTACGAATTGGCCTTCAAAAAACTGGTCCTTTCCTAATCCAGAAAAGTTTCAAAGGGGTAAGAACAGACGTGGCCGAGGAAGAGGCCAATACAGAGGCCCTTACAGGGGACGACAATGGCAGCCAGGAAACCAAAGTGACGCAGGGGTTTCACCTGCCCCACAACCACAATCTCAATGACTTTCCTCTACTACCGCCTACCAGGGAACAACTAGAAGCTCCCTTGGGCGGGAAATTATCTCTGTTTACAGAAAACTGGCACAGACTGACAAAGGACAAATGGATTTTGGACATTATAGACCGAGGGTACAGGTTTCACTTTCATACCTTACCAAGAAAACAAGGCATGCCAAACCTACCACAAAATCAGAGGGCAGAGGCTATCAAGCAAATCACTCTGCTGACTCGGATGAAAGCCATAGAAAGAGTTCCACAACAAGAACAAGACCAGGGGTTTTACTCAAGACTGTTCCTTGTTCCAAGAAAAGAATCTCAATGGAGACCAATACTGGACTTGTCCGCATTAAACACCTTTCTCGTAGTACCAAAGTTCAAAATGCTGACTCTACAGCAACTCCTTCCCATGCTGGGCAAGGGGTCGTGGCTTATTACTCTGGACCTCAAGGAGGCATACCTGCATGTCCCTATCAGACACAGCTGCAGAAGATACCTCAGATTTCTTGCAGGGCCAGAGCATTATCAATTCTCAGCATTGCCATTTGGCTTATCTACTGCACCCATAGTATTTACAAAATGCCTGGCTTCAGTAATTGCTCATTGCAGGCTCCAGGGTATACAAATTTACCTGTACCTGGATGACTGCCTCATACAAGCGGACGACAAACTGATGTTGACAAAAAGCCTGGATTATGTCATACGATTACTTCAAGCTCTGGGATACACAGTCAACTTCCAAAAGTCAAGACTGCAGCCATCCCAGCAAATAATCTTCTTAGGAGCCAAACTAGACACAGCCTCTCAGATGACTTACCTGACAGAAGACAAGCAAGAGAAGTTAACTCATTACTTCAAAGGTTTAGCAAAACTCACCCAGATGACTGCAAGGAGATTCCTACAGGCCCTGGGTTACATGGCATCCTGCATTCTCCTGGTCCCATTAGCAAGACTACACATGAGAAAGCCTCAATGGTACCTAAAAAGCATTTGGTCTCAACACAGCAACAACTTGGAAGCAATCATACCACTCATTCCATGCCTACAAAAGGAATTCCTATGGTGGGCCTCGGTGAGCCAGGCAAACACAGGTATGTCATTCAAAAAACCACAGATAACACAGACCATGACTACAGACGCCTCAGACCTTGGATGGGGGGCGCACATGGAAGGCAGGTGTATACAAGGACAATGGTCTCCAAAGGAAACACATCTGCATATAAACCAAAAGGAAATGCTGGCAGTAATGCATGCCATCGAGGCCTTTCAACACCAACTCCAGCAAGGCCATTTAATGATACGGACAGACAACACCACTGTGATGTGGTACATAAACAAGCAGGGGCACCCACTCTTACCCCCTTTGCAGACTGACAATGCAGCTTTGGGAGAAATCACTGAGCCTAAACATCCAGTTACAATCCCAGTTTGTTCCAGGAAAAGACAATGTGTTGGCGGACAGCCTAAGCAGGAATTTCACAGATCCACACAGTGGAGGTTACATCCGAAGGCCTTCAGACAACTCACTTGACATGGGGCAAGCCAGAAGTGGACCTATTTGCCTCACCTCAACCATCTTCTACCAAAATTTTGCACAAGGACATACCATCTAAAAGCTTGGAAAATAGATGCCCTCTCATTCAACTGGAACTCCCTAGCAATCTATACATTCCCGCCTCTGCCACTGATGACCTCAGTATTACTAAAGATCAAAGCAGAGAAACCCAAGGGAATCATAATAGGTCCGGACTGGCCAAGACAACACTGGTACCCACTATTACGGAGCATATGTCACACCAGGAGGTGGGCCCTTCCCCAGTGGCCTCTACTTTTGACTCAACACAATTTCGAAACACTGCATCCAAATCTTCAGACACTGCAGCTAACAGCCTGGGAGATCCCATAAATAACTTCAGCTTATCTCTCTCCAAGGAAGTTCAGCAGATACTAACAGAGGCTCGAAGACCATCCACCAGAAAGGTTTACTTAGCAAAGTGGAAAGATTCAGCTATTGGAATACCAGCAAGGGACATGATGCATCATTGTTGAACATCCCACTAATTTTGGAATATTTGGCAGATATGTTAAACAACGGCCTCTCATATTCTTCCATAAAGATACATGCATCTGCTATTTCAGCTAGATACAACACTGATCCTCCTGTTTTTTCTCACCCCTTACTAAGGCAATTCCTCAGGGAATCAAGAACATTAAGCCACCAAGAAAGGCCCCAGTGCCAGCCTGGGACCTCAATTTTGTCTTAGAAAAACTGACTCTACCTCCATTTGAGCCAGCAGCTTCAGTTGACTTGCAATTTCTCTCATGGAAGACAGCTTTCCTGTTGGCAATTACCTCAGCAAGAAGGGTTTCGGAGCTACAGGCCCTAATGGCAATACCACCCTTTATTATTTTTCACAGAGACAGGGTTTCATTAAGGACCAACCCTACTTTTATGCCAAAGGTGGTATCTAGGATTTCTTTAAATCAAGCCATTCATCTGCCTGCTTTCTTCCCCAATCCTGAGAATAAGGGGGAAAGACTGTTACATACCTTGGACATTCACAGACAACTTCGATACTACCTGGACAGAACCAAGGCCAGTAGGAAGTTTGAACAACGTTTTGTAGCTTATGGTCCTGCAGTCCAAGGAAAAGCAATTTCAAAACAGACTATTTCTAAATGGATTGGACATTGCATCAGATTCTGTTATTCCTTTCATGGAAAGACTGTTCCAGCCAATGTCAGACCACATTCCACCAGAGCTACAGCCACCTCTACAGCATTCCTAAGAGGGGTGCCTACCAAGGACATTCTAGAAGCTGCTACATGGAGCTCCGTGCATACTTTCTCCAAACACTACAATCTCCGTCTATACTCCAGATCCAGAGCAGGCTTTGCTTCGGCAGTCCTGCAGGGTTTGATTGCCACACCATCTTTTTCCTAGAGCATTCCTCCTCCCCCAGCTAAGCTATGGTATTCTACCCACATGTTATGACTGCAGGTGCATTCTTGAAGGACATAGTACAGTTTTGTACCTACCATAAATGTAGATGTCCGATAGACATGCAACTGCAGTCGGATTTTCCCTCCCTCCATACCCCTCTATGCCTAGGGTCCACTCCTATCCCTGTTTCTCTTAGCTGGGGATATCTGTTATGGTGTATTTGTTTTATTGCTCATTTATTTGTTTGGAATCCTGTTTTTGTTTTCCAATTTGATTACAGCCTTCCTTGGAGGGCACCTGGCATCTGGGGCAAGAAACACTGAAGAAAATGGCGTTGGCTGATGCTTATGTACTCCAGCCGCTCTGGCGCCGGAGAGAAATGCGACATCAGCGGCGCCGGACCCAGACTTTGGAATCCGGCCGACCGAGGGCTGCCTGAGGCAGGACAACCCGCATGTTATGACTGCAGTTGCATGTCTATCGGACATCTACATTTATGGTAGGTACAAAACTGTACTTTTTGTACCTACCATATGTCGATAGGTATGCATCTGCAGTCAGGTTTACCCTCCCTCCTTCCCCTCTGTGGTATTTCCTGGGTACTTATCCCTCTTATAGCTAGCTGGGGTTATCTATTATGGTGTATGTGTTTTATATTACTGTGCATGTTTTATATTACTGTGCATGTTTGGAATTCTTTGCATCTCTCCAAATTTAGCCTTCCTTAGAGGGCACCTGGAATTTGGGGCAAGAAAAACTGAGGAAGATGGCGTCGGCTGACTCTTTTATACCCCAGGCGCTCTGACGTCGGGGAGAGGGCGACATCAGCCAACGCCGGACCCAGACTTTGGAATCCGGCCGACCGAAGGGCTGCCTGAGGCAGGACAACCCATATGTAAGGACTGCAGATGCATACCTATCGGACATCTACATTTATGGTAGGTACAAAACTGTACTTTTCCTGTGTCAGACAGAGCTCAAAGGGGAAAATCCAGATGACCTAAGGGTTCCAAATACCAGGCGCAAGACTCATACAGGTCAAAGCAATGGGGTGCATCCACCTCCAAATCTGAAGGAGATAAAGCACAAACCTACAGAAAGCAATCCCAATGACTTCCCTCTGCCTACACCAAGCACTTATCTTTTGGCAGCACCCAAAGGGGGAAAATTAGCACTTTTTGCTCAAAACTGGCAGTTAATAACCCAGGACAAGTGGGTACTAAACATCGTATCATAGGGATACAGATTCCATTTCCACACTCTGCCAATGACAAATGGTTGGCCAGATCTGCCAAAAAATCAATGGGCAGAGGCACAAAAACAGGTTACGTCCCTCATGGATATGGTGGCCATTCAGACAGTATCAGAAGAGGAAAAAGGACAAGGTTTTTACTCAAGACTGTTCTTGATACCCAGAAAGGACAAGGCCTGGCAGCCAATACTGGATTTATCGATTTTAAACATATACCTAGACATTCCAAAATTCAAACTGCTCACTTTGCAGCAGCTTCTGCCCATGCTGGGCAAGAATGCTTGGCTTGTGACTTTAGACCTAATAGAAGCATACCTGCATGTCCCAATAAGACAGTCGTGCAGAAGATACTTCAGATTCAAGGTTGGCTTAATGCATTACCAATTCTCTGCACTGCCCTTTGGCTTATCTACTGCACCCAGGGTCTTTACAAAGTGCCTGGCACCAGTAATTGCATTTTACAGACAAAGAAGTATACAAATATATCTTTACTTGGACGACTGTCTCATTCAAGCAGAGAACAAGGACACTTTTCTATGACACCTGGCATTTGTGAAAAGGCTTCTAACATGCCTAGGGTACACAATAAATGAAATAAATCACAACTGGTACCCTCTCAAAAGATAACATTCCTGGGTGCAAGCTTGAATACAACTGCCCAGATGGCTTACCTCACGCCAAACAAACAAAGGCAACTGACTACTTACTTCAAACTGATGGCAACAAAATCCCAGTCTTCTGCAAGACAAATTATGCAGGCTCTGGGCTTCATGGCATCCTGCATCCTATTAATTCCATATGCAAGACTGCATATGAGGAAACTTCAATGGTACCTAAAAAGTTTATGGAGTCAACATTCACACAGTCTGGAAACAATGATTCCTCTCATTCCCTGTCTGCAGCAGGAGTTTCTATGGTGGGCAAAGGCCTGTCACCAAAACTTGGGACGGCTCTTCACTCTACCCCCTGTCAGCCAAACCTTAACAACAGACGCATCAGATTGTGCTTGAGGGGCCCACATGGCAGGAAGATGCATTCAGGTCATATGGGCACCAAAACAAATGCATCTACATATCAACCAGAAAGAGATGCTAGCTGTTCAAAATGCCCTAACAGCCTTCAAGGACTTACTTTATCCAGGACAACTACTGATAAAGATGGACAACACCACAGTCATGTGGTATATAAACAAGCAAGGGGGCACACACTCATACCCCCTTTGCAGATTAGCCATGGCACTGTGGGACACAGCTTTGACCTACCAAATACATCTTCAAGCTCAATTCCTGCCAGGAAAACAAAACACTCTGGCAGACAATTTAAGCAGAAACCTTATGGATCCTCACGAGTGGAAACTAAATCCACAAGTCTTCAGCATGATAACAGAGAAATGGGGGAGCCCAAACATACATCTATTTGCCTCTACTCAAAATTATCAATTGAAAAGATTCTGCACAAGGACTTATCACAGACAAGCATGGAAAGTGGACGCCCTATCCTTCAGTTGGAAAAACCTATCAGTTTACGACTTTCCTCCTCTGCCTCTTCTACCCCAGGTCCTCCTAAAAGTCAGATAAAAGAAGCCAAAGATGATATTAATTGCCCCGGACTGGCCCGCCAATACTGGTATCCAGTCCTAAGTGACTTGTCTCAATACCCAGCTTGGACCTTGCCTCAAAGACCACAACTACTGCCCCAGCAAAACAATCAGATCCTGCACAATCAATTACAGACCCTGAACCTGGCAGCATGGCTAATCATGTAATCATACAAATGACACCTCTCAGTAAAGCTGTGATGGATGTCATTTTGGAAGCCAGAAGGCCTAGTACTAGAAAATCTTACGCTGACAAATGGAAGAGATTATGTGCTTGGAATCAAGCACAAGGAACTGATACAGCAGAACCACATATTCCTCAGATATTACAATACTTAACTGAGATACTTGACAAAAGCCTATCTTTCTCATCAATCAAAATCCATGCCTCTGCCATTTCGGCTCATTACAATACAGAGCCACCAATCTTTTCTCATCCTTTACTAAAGCAATATCTTAGAGGAGCCAAAAATGTAAGGCCTCCTAGAAGATCACCATTACCTGCATTGGACCTCAATTATGTGTTGGAAAAGCTCTTCCTGCCTCCATTTGAACCAGCTGCTACCGCTGATATAAAGTTCTTATCATGGAATACAGCTCTGCTACTAGCAATTACTTCAGCAAGAAGAGTTTCAGAGCTACAGGCCCTCATGGCTGTAGAGTCTTTTATCATGTTTTACCCAGACATGGTGCCTCTGAGGACAAATCCTACTTTTATGCCTAAGGTGGTTTCCAGTGTGGCTCTTAACCAAACAATTCATCTGCCAACTTTTTATCCAAATCCGCAGAACAAAGGGGAGAGAATTCTGCATTCCTTGAACGTACACAGACAGCTAAGATTCTACTTGAGCCGGACTAAAGCTCTAAGAAAAACTGAGCAATTACTAGTGTCATATGCTGCAGGATCAGAAGGAAAGGCTATTTCAAAGCAGACAATTTCAAAGTGGATAAGCCACTGCATCCCTTTCTGCTACTTACACCATGGTAAACCTGTGCTCAAGGGCATTAGGTCTCATTCCACCAGAGCTGCAGCTATTTCAGCAGCCTTTCTCAGAGGAGTACCAACCAAAGACATTCTAGAGGCTGCTATTTGGAGTTCTGTTCACATATTTACAAAGCATTACCATTTGCCTCTCTACTCTAAGTCCAGGGCAGGCTTTGCCACTGCAGTGCTGCAGGGCCTTATAGGCACACCTAATGCTATTTAGCTCCAGCCTCCCAACCATAGCTTTGGGATTCTACCCAAATGTAATGACTGCAACAGTGAAACACAAAGACCATAGTACAGTTGTGTACACTTACCATAAATGTAGATGTTCGAGTGTATTCACTGTTGCAGTCCAGGTTACCCTCCCTCCATACCCCTGTCATTCTGAAGTTTATCTTTCCTTCTCTATCTTCTACAACCTATGTGGTGTATTTGCTTGTAGATGAGGGTAAAGTTTATATTGATGCATGTATATTTATATATATATATATATATATATATATATATATATATATATATATATATATATATATAAAATAATATTGCTACCTTTTTGGGGGCACCTGACATTGGGGGCAAGAAAAACTAAAGAAAATGGTGTCGGCTGCATGTTTTATACCCCTGACAACCTGACATCATGGAAAAGAAGACAGCAACCGATGCAGGACCCAAGACTTTGGAATTCAGGCCGACTGAGGGCAACCTGCCAGCAGATTACCCCAAATGTAATGACTGCAACAGTGAATACACTCGAACATCTACATTTATGGTAAGTGTACACAACTGTACTTTATAGTCTGCTTGTAATTGTATCCTACATGGTGCTTTTCTCCTCTGGCCAATGTCGGGATATATATATATATATATATATATATGCAACTCTAGCCATTAGGGCATTGAATTGCCAATTTTACATGCTGAAATACCAGCAACATTTATTAAGCAAAGATTATCTACCTTTACAGACTGTGCAGAAAATAAAGAATTAGAGGAGGTTATGCATCCTGCAAGTCAGGTGTTTTTCCACCATAACTTAGATCCCTGTTTGGGGGCTCCTGACATTTAGGGCAAGAAAAACTAATGTAATGGCATCAGCTACCTGTTTTTATACCCCTGACAACCTGACCTCAGTCCTGGAGTGACAGCAACCGACGCATAAATACTAGTCTCTGGTATTCAGGCCAATTGAGGGCTACCTGCAGGCAGATAACCCAAGTGCGATGACTGCAACAGTGAATACACTCGAACATCTACATTTATGGTAAATGTACACAACTGTACTTTCTCCTACTCTGCTTTTTAAGTTCTGTGAGATACTTTATATCCATATGAGCTACCACTAACACAGAGAGTTGATAATGCCTCATACACAGAGGACTGCAGCACATCCTCAGCACCCAGTGTGTGAGTAAAAGTCATAGTGTTCTGATTTGTCACCATCATTGAGTGTGTGTATACATGTGATATATATATATATATATATATATGTATGTATGTATGTAAAACTGAAAAGGGCCTGAAGTCGTCAAATTCTCTTTAGCAGTAAAATAAAGTAATAATAAAGGAAAATGGCAGAATGGCAGTTTCCTCTTCACTTGTGGATGCTGTTTCACTACATTTTGCAGATTGCATGAGCTGTATGGCATATTTTGTGAAGCCATCAAATTTTTTATTTTGAATTACGGTGTATATCTGGTTCTGTTTTCATAATTTTTTTTTTATGTAAAATGACCATCTACACTTTGCCCAGTAGGAGTACCTAGTCACCAGACAAATAAGTTCACACACAAATACGTAATTAAGGCAAGATCTTAGAATCCCATTTCTTTTAGACAGACTAGAGTAATATTGCAATTTGTAGCACAGACATGTAATTTACAAAGGAAGTTCAATAATCACCCTGTAACTAGACTTTCTCTTCTGTAGCTATAAAACTGGGACACAGGGGCTTCTATTTTAGGGGACTGACTTGACAGTATTTATGAGGTTAGCAGCCTGAGGTCACCTGGGTTTAACTCAAAACATCATTACCATAATTCACTGGGGGATGGGCAGGGTTTGGAGAAAAGACCGAGGTAGCCATTTGAATTCTTAACATAGTTGAATTTTCTTGTGAAGGAAACCAGTGTGACCTTTATTAACAAAGAATTGACTTGATGGGTAATGTTAAAAACTTCACAAAGGACGACTGTACTTGTTGAAACACATGCTTGTTCAAGGGGAATGTTTCCCTTTTGCTAGTCCTAATTTGGAGGCACATTAACATGGATGTATATTTTCATCATCTTGGTTCTAAAACAGCCTCACACAAAGTAATGCTGTGTGCATTGTCTGTCACTCTGACATGCGGCATGATTGTACTTAGGAAAACATCTTACTTTCTGATTCCTTTCTTCCATAGCAACTATCCAGGCATGCCTTGTATTTGTTGTGTGTTCCCATGCTGGTTTTAACTTTCAGTGAGTTTTCATTGTCTCCTTTGCCTTTTACTTGTACCACAATGTAGGTATTTTCTTCTCTCATAGCTGCCACATATTCCATTTGTTAACATGTTTTTACCCTGTCTGCTGTACTTTGTCACTGATATGTTAATTTACTTTTTGTTCCAGAATGTACAATATTACCTAGTAGTAGCAAGTGACTCGTCATTTTTGCATTGTTTTATAGTCTTGCTTCATTTTAGTAAAGCTTTTTCTTTCACGTACACAAAAGCACTGGAATATATTGTATAGTGTTAACTGTATATGTACAGGCTTGTGTATTCAGTTGAGTCAGAGCAGCAAAGTAGGCATGCAACCTTTTTGTAGTATCACTGCTCTTGTATTACATTGTTGCCCTATATTGTAGATTGCCTAGTTGTCTCATTTATTCCCCTCAGGAGGCAAAAGCTTTTCAGCCATTTGTTTCACCTGAGGGTGAGGGCTGAGTCATAGGATCAGTGTTGACATCTTGTTTAGGGTAGTAAGGAGATTTTTTCTTTAAGACATGCAAGATGTTCTTCGTGTTTCACTGTTGCAATTATTACATGTGGGTTTTCGGCTTGCAGGTAGCCCTCAGTCGGCCTAATTAACAAAGTCTTAGGTCCTGCGTCGGTTGCTGTCCCTTCTTCCATGACGTTAGGTCGTCAGGGGTATAAAACATGCAACCGACATCATAACCCCAGTCTTTCTTGCCAAGAGGTGCCCGAAGCAGAAGCAGTTCACAAGTGCCGGTCGGCCGACTCCTGGAATTTTCATTTTCGAGTTTCAGAACCAAAGTCTTCAACTAAAGCTAAGTACCTCGTTGGGGAAATTTTTCTTGCTTCTTACCGATGTCAGTAAAAGTTAATAATTGCATTACTTGTGGAAAGCAAATTTCCAAGCACTTATGAACTGACTGCCCCTTTGGGGGGAAAGATTGCTCTTCATGCAAAGAATTAGGAACTCATTATCCAGGACAACTGGGTTTTAAATATAGTGTCCCAGGGATACAGATTTCACTTCCACAGGTTGCCAACACCAAGCGGGTGGCCGGACCTACCCCCAAATCAGTGGACAGAGGCCCAAAAACAAGTACTTTCTCTCAAGCATGGGGCTATTCAGCTGGTACCAGAAGAGGAAAAGAGACAAGGTTTCTACTTGAGACTTTTCCTGGTACCCAGAAAAGACAATTCATGGCATCCTATCCTGGACCTGTCTACTCTAAACACCTTTTTAGAGATTCCAAAATTCAAGATGTTGACTCTTCACCAATTACTTCCTATGCTAGGCAAAGATGCCTGGTTGGCAACACTAGATTTAAAAGAAGCATATCTGCACATCCCACTCAGGGAGTCTTGCAGAAGATACCTATGCTTCAAAGCAGGCTACATGCACTATCAGTTCTCTGCATTGCCCTTTGGCTTATCTACTGCACCCAGTGTGTTCACAAAGTGCCTAGCTCCAGTTATTGCATTTTGCAGGCAAAGAAAAAATGTGAAATTGTTCGATCTCACCGTTTGTTCTTACATACGGGTTCGGAGCCGATCCTCGGCTCCGAGTCTGGCCGGGCACATTTATCCTATGCTCCAA